>NC_133901.1:36443570-36654922 GCF_964199755.1 Larus michahellis
GCGGTTAATAGGTTTTTTTCCCCTCTCTCTCTCCTGGAAATACTCTGAGTTGTTGATGCCTTTTATAATCGTGTTGTGCCATGGGCCTCTGCACTGTTGTGGGACAGCTAAGCCACACAGGTGGGTCTTCTTTGTCATCTCCACCGAGGTTCCATCCTTGCCACTGATCTTTTAAACCTGACCTTGGGTTTTGTGCCGTTGAATGTCATTCCACGTCCATCCGTCTGGTTCTTAAAGTCATTGTTTCCTGCCAAATGATGCCAAAACTCATTGTTTGGGGTTGTTTTGCCTCCTAAGCAGCGAGTTTGATAAGTGTTGGTGCGCTGTTGTTAAGGAAGCATTGAACATGAGTGGTGACTGAACAGTCTGCTCAGCAAAAGCCCTCCAGACTGCTTCCTTTTTCGGTATTATCTATTGGAATCTTATTTTTTTTTTTTTCTGGGCAAAGCTTTTCTTTGATTCATAATTCTTATTGTAATGTTCCCCTCCTACATTTTAACTAATCATTTGCCCATGTGGCACAATATCAAATGTTTTTCTGAAGTCCAGATGGTCAAGCGCTCTCACAAAAGACAAAGATTGGCTTTTGTCTAGAGAAAAAAGAAAAAAAATATAGCCGTTATCTCCCAGAAAAATATATTTACCAGGCTCGCCTGGCAGAATCCATCTGCAGGAAATCCAGTTTGTGTTTTACGCATTTTCTTAATTTTTTTTTTTTTTTTTTTTTTTGCCTTTGAGGTGTTTCTCAAACAGAGGTGCTGCTCAGCCCCAGCAACCTGTAGCTGCCTGAATCGCCTCCTCCCGCCCCGGTCTTAAATATTCGCTCTTCTTTAATCTTATGCCCTCCTTCCCTCCCGCTCCCCCTTCTTAGATTAGTTTAAAATAATCTGCGGAGAAAGAAGTCTCTGAGAAGCAAGGCAGCGCCCGCTGAAGTGATTATTTCCACTACAGTAAAGGTTGAAAACTGGTTACAATTATCACTCCTAGTTTTACACGCTAACGGGATTTGCCTGTGGGGGATTAAGCTAACTACTCTGTCATGCAGGTGAGTGTTTTGTTTTGCTCCTTTGAACCGTCCTTTCTCAGGCTGTTAGGGAGTTTGCAGGGGAAGATAAAGGATGCCATGCCTATCCCGCTTTCCAAAGCCCCGACCACAGCTCAGGAAATGCTTGCCCTCCGCAGTGGCTCGGCTTGGGGAGATTAATTTCGGATTGTTTCGAGGTCATCTCAGGTGCGTCTTTTCGTTGGGCGCGCTTGCACTGCTTGGAGAAGCACCGGATCCTTTTAAAATTCTACCGGGTGTTATAGCTGTGAATCCAGGGGCAGCAGGGGGAAAATAAACTCGGCTGTTTCAGGCAAACAGAAATACAGAGACTGGATCCAGGCTCTCCGTGTGGTACGAGGAGGGCGAAGCTTTCAAGGCTGGATTCCCAGGCTAAGGGCTAAGAGTTGCCTCTAGCCAGGAATTTTCCACTTAGTTTTTCTTTTTGACAGAAAATCTCAATGGAGTTGACTTTTTTCTTTTTTTTTTTTTTTTTTGGACAGGGCTGCGCTCAAACCATTTCAGCGAGCTCCTGTGACTCCTTGCGAACGGGGCCAGTGTCAGCTCCTGCGGTGCCCACCTCAAAATCCAGGCCTTCACTAAAAGGACGCCGTAGCCTTGTGCCAAGAATTTAGGGGATGGAGCTGCTGCCTCCAGTTGATGCATCTTTATACGGAGTCTAGTACTCCATCAGAGCCACAAGAGGGTCAGTCCTCGGTAATGGGAAGAAGGCTGCTAATTAGGGCAGCAGACCACCATGGACAAGCAGCCTTCACATCTAGGCCTACTTTGCCAGTGGAGAAGACATCAAAAGCTGGACAGGGGTGTTTAACTTTCAAGGTGGCAGCTGGGTTTCACTGGACAGAAATGGCCCCCAAATGGGACCAAAACAAGGCCAGACCAGGGTCTCGAAGGGAAAGAGGAAACACTGAGACTGGTCGTGATTTGGGGGAGAAATAGCCAGTTTTGCTATAGAAAAGTGATCTAAGGCTTTCAGCAGTTATGGGAGGAAATCAGGTTGATTTAGCCAGTGAGCAGGACAATGAACGTCAGCAAGAGGTTTTGTTACAGAGGATGGACCTGCACTGTGAAACTCACATCCATTTCCGTGTCTGAATTGTGCAAAATTAGGGGATTGAATTTATGCATCGCTCTAGGTTGCTTTGAGAAGATGAAGACCCTGCAGCCCCTGTAGGGTTGTGTCTGTGGATGTCCAGCCTCATCAGTACAAAACATCCTTTCCGTCATTCCTGTCAGAGTCAGGATTACCTTGACCAGCCCTGTTACCCCTTTGCAGCTGGTGTAGGAGAAAGGCAGGACCTGAAACTGCTTTTCTGTTGGCTCTGTGGGGAGGCTGTAGCTTTAGGAGATGATTGGAATGAAACAAATCCCCGGCGAATTAATTGAAAGGGTCAACGTCTGTAGTTAATCAGTTAAAATTGCCTATAGTTATCCAGCTGTGTCTTTCCTGTCAGCCAGAAGATGTCTGTGAGGCAGGAGTCATCTAATGTGTAAACTGGGTTTGTCTGGTCGTGGTTTTTTCCCCTCCCCTGTGGCAAGTGGTTTTTCAGTGGACATGTAGACAAGTGTGTGTTTGACATTTATCTGAGATCTGGTTTTGCCTCTATTCCTCCTTGCCGGTTTTGTTCTTTTCGCAATTTGGTGGTGGTTGGAATAACTTGACTTAATGACACATTTTCAGTGCTGATTTCAGTGGTGACAGTTATTAACGGTTTCACGATAAGAAACAGGTGTTTCAGCATGGTCCATCAGGCAGGAGAAGAACAATGCCTCCCCAATGTCATTGTTCATGATGTATTCAATGACTGCTAGCTTTTTTTATGAAGATTTTATTCAACCTTATAGGTAGCATTTACTATTTAGTATGCAGGCTTTGGGCAAGCTAGTGGAGTGGAAAACCTTTTAATTTCTTTTTAATGCAAACATGGATCTTGCAAGACCTTGTCAAGCAATTGGAATGGGCAAAGGCTCTTGCTTACGTCTCTTGGCATCGCTTGGTGGTCTCCTGCAAGAAAATCCTGGGTACGTCTCATGGGAGTTTTGGTGCAAGGGACAGGTCGGAGCCCGAAGGGATCGGGGCGATTCTCTTTGGCAATGAGGAGCCACACGTGGGGTGGTTTGGGCAGAAAACATCATTAGTATAATAGGGGCATTGCAACAGCTCCTGGGCTCTGCTACCACTGCCCGTGCTTTCCCATGGACAGGCAGGTAAGGAGTGATGGTTTGGGATACATCAGGTATCCTGGATGTTTTTTTCAGACAAGGTGCGAACATGGGTCGCTTTCCCTCAGTATACGGGTGGGCTTGTTGGTCATTTTGTTTGGCCAAGACCCGTACTGTCTACTTTTGCTAACCCCCTGCTCCTCCTTTGCTGCTCATGTTCTCTGGCCGTGCCCTCGGTGCTCAGAGAGAAAGAGGTGAATATGAGGTCCTTTTCCATGTCCTGTGCGGGAGATATTCCCAGAGAGAGCTGCTCGCTCTGTGATCCAGTGGAGCTGGCTATCAGGCCAGCTGGTAGATGCCAAAGTGGATGTTGTTGGGTTTCTCTTGAGGGACAACTTTCTGCATCCTTCATCTTCCTGGGGGGAAACTCCATAGCAGCTGGAAAGAGGCAGAGCCCTCGGTGCTTGGAGTGCTGCGGCAATGGGCACCTTCATCCTCATCCTCTGAGGATGCTGTGGTCCAGCTTTGACTGCAACGTAGGGCCATGCCCGCCTGGCCTTGCTTGAGTGGCTCTATGAGCCTTGAAAGCAGGACTGGGACACTTGCAGCCTCTCGCGTCTTTATTTTGTACCACAGCCCATAGGTGTGTTCCACAACCTATTTATTTCCCATTGATATTTACTATCAGAAAAGGGTGGATCGGTGCAAAGTTCACCAAAGGTGCTCGATGGGTCCCCTTGGGCTTCAGTGAAGCAGTGCTGCCTCCCACCCCGGTCCGACTGCTTGGGCTCCCTAGTGAACAAGGAGGGGGTGGGGGGAAAAAAGATTAATTGGTGATAAATAATACATTTTGTTCCCATCTAAAGGTTGTTTGATCTCCATAGTCTTCATTCCTGCAGTGACAGGGAGCTCAGTGTTAATAGCTATTTGTCACCCATCGCAGTGCTTGCAGAGCCTGAGCAGAGCTGTGCTCAGCTAATACATCCCTGCCACAGGCAGGGCTTCCCATTATTGCTTGCTTTACAAAAATTTAAAAGGGAAAAAAAACCAACAAAATTTCCCCTCTCCTGTGGTGACTTTTCACAGCAATTTCTCGAAGTGAAACAATTAACGAACGTTAAACATCCTTTTTCTGGGAAAGCGGCGATCAGGAGAGAAGATCCAGTATCCGTTTAAAATCTCCCTGTCGGTATATACGCGCGCACACAGCCCCTTCAAGGCTGAGCACAATTGGAAGTGATAGTTACCAGCATAATATTTAAATGAGCGTTAATTACCATAAACCGCTTGGATTTTAATGTCTCCTTCTGTACAGTATGTAAATCAGGGCTGGAATGGGCTTGCGAGCGTGCATCCGGCCTCTGGTAGTGTGGATAAAAGGGCGGATTTTTAGCACTGGGATTTCACCGCCTGCTTTCCATTAACGTTAATGGGAGCAGCAGGGCCAAACCCTGGCCACCGTGGGGAAGGTTTGGGCCTCCCCCTGCCACCATCCTCAGGGACAGCCCTGCCCCAGGGACAGGTTGTGCTTGCTTCCCATCCCAGCTCCCCGCATGGAGAGGCGTCCGAAGATGATGCTGATGGGATGCTGGACGACTCGGATTTGGAGCTGGATGGAGGGATGTCTCACCGTCGGCGTGAGGTGGCAGATCTTACACATTTTATTGGGCACTAAGGGGTTTTTTTATGGGGTTTTGGCGTCCAACCCGTGAGTGAGTTTGCCGGGCAGTGCTGTACTTGCATCTGCCCCCTTCATCTCCCATCCTGCCTCCATCCAGCCTGGCCTGCAACCCCGAGGAGAGGGGAAGGGACTTCGCATGAAGATCGGCAGATCTTTGGGCACCTCGAGATACCTCCCCAGCCCCTGTCTTGTCCTTCCTCTTGGTGCCCCTCTCCCCACCATGGGGACCGAGTTTGCCTGGCAAAGTGGCCTCATTATAAATACATCAGCCTCTGCCGGTCTCACATGCACAGCCTTCATTTAGCCCTCCAAGCTCGATTACATCTGAGGATGTCTTGGGGTAATTAAGTAATATTAGAACATTTTCTTTTCTATTTCCGTCCCCCCCCCCCTTCCCTAATGCATCTTTCAAAGCACAAGCCTCAGTTCTCACCCGCTGGAGCCCACTTCTCCGAGCCTCTGAATTCTCCCTAATGTACCTTGCCATGAATGAAGACTAATTACATTTCTGAAGGATGTCATTAGTGTCATATTCCTGCTGGGTTCCAGAGGGCTGGCACGCGGCAGGGAGCGCTCCTTTAGGTGTCTTTCAGCTTCGCCAGGCGCGGTGCCACCGGCCAGGGGTGGGCTTCAAACCAGCCGGGCTCTCTGGGCAGCAAAGGGGAGCCCAGAGATGCTGCGGGCTTTGTTGCGAGCAATCTCTTCCCGCGGATGTTTTGCATCCTTCATCTCCGGAGCTCATCACGGTTTACAAATATTAACTAATTAAGCCTCTCAGAGCTCCTGCGAGATAAGCAATCGCTACTCTGATGATTGGCATTATATCCGCTCTCTTCTCTGAGCATCGGACAGTGCTTTTCGCTACAGAGAAATAAGGAGGCAAATCTTAAGCGTGCAAAAAAAGATAAGTTTTGGGTTATCCGGCCATCTAACCAGCTGGCTGGTGGCCACAAATCTGGAGCTACCGTAACAGGTACCCGTGGCATTGCTTTTGAAGCCTACGGGCCAGATTCCACGCAAATGAGCTCTACTGATTTCAGCAGAGGCTCCTCAGAAGCTTCCCCAGAGGGGAAACCAGAAATTGTCTATTTGGGTAGAAATTGTCTATTTGGGTAGCTCGTTGTTTGCGTCATGGATGGCATGTTAGTTCCCAAGGAAACAAAAATGAAATGGTGGTCACACATTGTTATTTTTTTTGTTTTTGCTCTCACTAGGTGGTTACAAGGACGACGTTCTGGTTTTATGCTACCGCTGCTCTCCTGCTCAGCCCAGTGTGAGGTGGCCATCAGGCTCCCACAGGTGAATACTGCTTTCAGGGGTTCTTAGATGCTCATAAAAAGAAGTCACATGTAATTTAGGGTAAAATTGGAAGGAAAATGCTTGTTCGCGTTGTATTGTGTTGCATTTTGTTGTCCTGGAGGGATGCGTTAACTCTGTTAGCGGGGTTGGAGTTTGCTGCCTCTGGAAGAGGTCAACTCTCCCAGGCGGTCTTTGTCCTGGTGGGGAGCCTGACATCCCCCTCTGCCAGCCTGGCTTTTTGGGGCACTGCCACAAGCAGGAGAGGGACAGGGACACTGCTGCTGTGGCCCAGGCTCACTGCAGATCAAAGGGGGATAGTAAGGGACGCTGCAGCCTGGTACTGTGTGCGGACAGCAAGTGATGTCCTTGGCACTACTTCTTCCCATCTTCCACTTCATCTTCTCCTTCAGTGACCTAGTGCTTAGAGATACGGTTTAGTGATGGCTTTTGGTCGAGTTGGGTTGATGGTTGGACCAGATGATCTGGAAAGGTCCCTTCCAACCCAGGCGATTCTGTGATTCTCTGACCACTTGATTTCATTCTGCTGTATGACCCGAGTATTGGGTACCTCCCTGACCCTGCGTGGAAGGGTGCAGTGAAGTCTAGGATATCCCACAAGCTTTTTTGCGTTTGTTTGATTTTTTTTTTTCTTTTTTCCCCCTTGCAAGTCAATATTTTGGCCAAAACAATAAGCGGGAACCAGGAGGAAGCAAAACCTGGCTTTATGTCATGGGTTGCAAAGCTTTCGTAAAGACTTATGTTGGGGGAAAAATTAAAACCGCTCAAAGATCGGTCAGAGGCACAACTTAGATGCAGCCGCTGCAATTTATTTGGGTCAAGCTGGGCTCTGTAGCACTGTCTCATTTGAGGTCACTGGTGGGTACGTGGCCTTGGAGATGTTACACTAGAGGCAAGTGATGCAGAGCTGTCTCCATCCTTGGGCATCTCTGCTACAGCCTCCTGGGTTTTAGGGAAACCTGGATCTGGGAGGCCTCTGGGCCTTGGGGTAGAGGTGAGCCACCTCTTCTCCTCATCCATGCTCTTGGAGGGATCTCTCACCTCTCTGCATCTGCTGTGGGTGGCTTCCAGCCTCGGGTAAAGGGTCCCGCTTGTCCCTCCTCCCTGAACAGTAGCGCGGTGCCACCAGGAGCCCTGATGATCCCAGCCAGGGCTGTACGTGGCTGCGCTGTGCAGGGATGGACAGGTTGACTGGCTTTTCTGTTTCATGCGCTGGTGTGAAATTAAAGGGATTTTGGAAAAAAGGCTGCATTAGCAAACCTAAGCTGTCCTGGGGAATGTTACATGGAGAAGCTAATTGTCCGAGGTGTGGGAATCCCAGGCTTTCCCACAGACTCTGCCTTTCCAGTCCTGGCCAAGCTGCCAGCTCTCTCTTGTCTGGAAAGGGAGACGGATGTTAATTGAGAGGCTGTGTTTAATTTCGGGGGCAAAGGTAGGATCTGGGCTGCGAGGCGGCTGCTGGGGAGAACTGCTGCCTGCAGGGATGGACCAGAGCAGCAGCCTGGAGGTGTGGGTCCAGCTAACGCCCCAAAAGCAGGGGAGGCTGAAGAGAAACACGGCAGGGAGATTACTCCAGGCGAAAGGAGGAGTGGAAATAGAGAAAGAATGAATTAATTTGGGTCAGGGAGAAACCTGGCCTGTACCAGTCTGGTAGGTAGGAGGGTCCTAAACCAATTCATTTCTGTACGTTGAGATAAGCCCGGGAGCCTGCGCTCGCTCTGGCCCCGACTGGTCCCATCTGCGATGAGCTGGCAGGGCTTTTACGTAGACCCAAACTGACTTTAAAACCTCTATTTTCTGCTTATTGATAGCGGCATGATTCAAAAGCCATCCTGCTGAAGGCAGCTCCTGGCAGTGCCCAGCAGTGAGGGGACAGGAGGCAGGAGCTGAAGCCCTGTAGCTGGTCCAGCCGCTACTGGTGTAGTGGTGTCTGTCCAAAGGAGTGCTGTGGCTTTACTGCGAACACCACATGTTATTTGGCCATATGAATGAGAGCCAAATTTCGCAAAGACTCCCGTAGCCTGCAATCAGCTTGCAGGCCAGGGCTGCCTGCGTTCCCACAAGCGTCCCATCTGTCCCAGTTCAGAGGACCACAGCCTCCAAGCTCCACAACATGAGAAGAAGTACCTTGTCTCTCTGTGGTCATCTAGGGTTGAGGCAGGAAAAGTTGACGGTAAACAAGAAACTTTTCTGAGCATGCTTAGGCCACTTGAGGTTGCCCATGCTCTAATGACACATTCTGCAGATTACAGAACCTAGTAATTACAGCTAATAAGTCCAAAATGTGTAATTACCCTGCAAGCACTTTGAGCTAGAAGGCAGAAATAAGCATGGTCGTTACACACTCGTTGGGTGATCTATCGCTTTCCCCATTCGGCATGCAATATTCAGGAGCGGCAGAAAGTGTGGCCTCTCTTTTGCCCGGCCTCCATCCTCGTCAGCGTGGGGCGAAGGGAGGAAGCCAGCTCATTTTCCTGCAGCCATGGCCCAGCCAAAAGAGCTCCAAAATCCAGTTTCCTTTCCTTAAGAGGGACGATTCCTGATCAGATTTTCAGATCTGGAGTGGGAGGCTCTTGAAGGGAGGTTGTGTTTGCTTTTTCTTCCCACTACTTTCCTTTCCTTCCTAATTAAAGTAGCTCTTTTGTCAGTCCCTGAAATTTTTTCCACCCTCCGGTTTTCCCAAAGAGGCTTCTTCACGTTTCCTGCCTCTAATCAATACGTAATTTATATGCAATAACTTTGTCCAGAGAATAGGGACGCAGCTATCAGGGTTTCTCCCGTAATTCTAGCGTGCTGTAGCCGTCGACTGAAGGTCAATGCAAGCTTGACTGTGACTGATTTTTACTGTCTTTGGGCAACCCGTCAGCAAAACGCAAGCTTTGTAAAACCTCGGCTCGACGCATGCCGTAAAGGATGGGGCTGTGCAACCTGCCAAGCACACCGTGAAGCTGGCTTCCTCGGCAATGCCGCACGCGGCCAAGCTCCATCTTACGCTTCTGTGACCCTTTTGGGTGGGAGGAGGGGACATGCCTCCGCGGGGCATGATAGATATCCTGACAGATGCTGTTTTCCCCGATTACATGGGTAGCGGGTGCTTTGATAGCAGGTGAAGCTGGCGCCTGCTCAGCCAGCGAGGAGAAGAGCTCCATCAGGCGCCCCTGGGGATGGCAAGACAATTCTGCAGAGGGGACCTCGCACCGGGGGAGCGGGCACCTTGTTTAACCTGCCTCCCAGCCAGGCTGCTGCTCATCTGTCTCCTGTCACGCCGGATCCCGCTGTCACCTCTTCAGTATCCCTCCAGCTGTGGCTGTGCCAGTATGGCTCCCACCGGGAAGGGGACAAAAGGACTCAGAGGGCAGGAGAAAATATTAGCAAGGACCAGAAGAAGTCTTCATCCTCAGAAATGAAGCTTTGGGAGACGGATGTCATCCTCTTGTGTGTACCCTAATCCTCCCATGGACGTTGCCTGGGAGGAGTGGATATGTCCAACGGGAGTGACCGAGGCCACTCCACACCATTTTTGGGTGTCCCACGATGTCTCCGGGCAGCGGGATCAGCTGGGGACACTCCGGCTGACATGCTTAACAAGCAGGGAGGCGCAGACTCCTGGCCAC
Organism: Larus michahellis; assembly: GCF_964199755.1. NCBI lineage: Eukaryota > Metazoa > Chordata > Aves > Charadriiformes > Laridae > Larus > Larus michahellis. The sequence continues at coordinate 36,453,409 of NC_133901.1, forward strand.
TTGGCGTCTTATTAATCACATTTAATGTGTAGGTTGCTTTAGCGTTGATCATTTCAAAATTCCCTGTCAGAAAGGTTACCTGTATAATTATAGGTATAAATCTCGGGGACGTTCTTGCAAAAACAAATGGAGCGTCTCACGCTCAGGCCAGGGATGAACCCAAAGAAGTTGTAAAAAGGGTTTGTAATGATGGACCAGGAAACCCGCACCCAGCACGGGGCTGAGAAGAGCCACCTAACTTAAAATAAACGAGGCATTTGGGTACTCGGGAGGAATTCCTGCAGTTGTCCTGACTTCTGCAAAGCAGGAGCTATCGATCTCCAGGCTTCAGGCACTAAGCACAGCCCGAGTAGGCAGAGGCGAGGGAGAAGTTTGTTCCCAGCTACGTGGGTGCTGCGGGGAGGGACAGGGGTGACCTCACCACCTTCTGGCACCGACCAGCCCTGCCGCCTGCTGCTATGGGTTTTTGGGCGTTGATGGCAATATTGGGAAAGGCTCCACATGCACCTCCAGCCATATCCAGGCTCATGTTGCAGTTGGAGCTGGTGTTGGCAGTGTTTCTCCACGGCGTCTTGAGCACCATTGGGAAGGCATGAGTCTGGCCCGAAGGGTCCCAGCTAATGGGGCTGGATCGGTTTGGGCTCAGGTGGTGAGTCATGAGGTGCCTCCTCCTTGAAGGGTCTCAGGCGTGGGTGGAGAAACCTGAGGATAACCCGCTTATGAAGCAGATCTTCTGGGAAGTGCTGGCAAATATCCTTGGTTAAGGGCAGAAAGCTTGAGTCGTCTTAGTCACTGGCTGAAAAATGCATGTTATTTGGTTCTGTTAGTGAAGAAAATGGAGTTGGGCCTATGTGCTTGGGGTTTTATTGACCTTTGAGGTGCACAGCCTGGGTGAAAAGTCTATCACAGGGTCTTTCAGTCCGTATGTGCCCTTTGAAACCTGCCTCTTGGGAACTGCCTCTCCTCTGCTGCAATACCACGTAAAAGCAACCCCAGGCCCTCCCTCCCCTTCCAATCGCAGGTGCCTCCTGATCAGAGCAGGTCTTGGATGGATGGATGGATGATCTTCACAGCCCTTGTCTCCTGAAGGCCACGCTTGTCCACCTCCGCCCTTTCTGGAGAGGATGCTGGGGGAGCAGTGGGAAGCAGGGACGCTGATTTGGGTGTTTGGTCTGTGCCTGCGCTCAGCACTCAGGAGGATTAGTCACGGTTCACGCTGTCATAATAAATTAAGGTGCAAGGACAACAGTATATTAGAGGTAAAATATTCTGTATTAGCAGTAAGAAGAAATATTAAAGACTTCAGTGTTTTGGATTGCTAATTGCAGGATGTGTTAATTGCAAAGCAAGCCATACAGGCTCTTATATAAACTCCAGTGCCCATAAGCTTACATTATGAATACAAGAAGAGTACATGGGACATCATCTTGATGAAACCAAGGCAAACATCTAAAAACACTTAAAATACTCGTCTGAAACCATCCTCGTGTCTCTGTGGTATCCCAGTTAATCACAGCCCTCTCTAAAAGCACTGCCTGGGTTTTGTCTTTTACGCTTATGTTAGTTGCTTCCAACTTTCTCCTCAGCCTCATCTATAAATTCAGACTGTTCTTAAATAAGACTGGTGCCACGCAAAACCACTTTTCCCATCCCCGCGCACTGTCTAACGATTATTCCCTTATCCCTTTATATAACTGAATCAAGCCTGACACTTAAAGCACTCCCTTAGGGAAGTTATTGAATTTAACAGGGCTGAAACCAACAGGGTTCTAGAGAAATGCTCTAAAAACCTGTGCAAGATAATGGAAAACAATATCCTTTCTATAAGTTTCTGAGCTACCCTATAAAATTCTATGGCAAGAATGAAATTCCGTAGGCCCGTAAAGGCTAATTATGAGTAAATTGACCCCAGCACTTTTATTGCTGAGCCCCAAAAACTCAACGGATACTGCTTTCTCTTTCCTGGGCAGAAGGATCTTTTGGCTCTGCTCCTTAGCAATTAGTTCTCATTTTGATCCCAGACGGGATCTTGTCTGATCCAGACCCTGTGGTACAAAGTTCTGCCATGACTTGCTGCTTAACAGGCTTTTCCCTGCGAGTCCCCCACCTTCCCACAGCTCCCATGGGGTTGCCTCCTTGGCCAGCTCTTTTTTTTTTTTTTTTTTTTTTAATTCCCTGCCTTTTTTTTTTTTTTTATGACTTCTTAGCTTGTTCTCCCCATTTCAGCTCAAGGGAGAGAGAGCGGATGGGAGAGGAGAGGCAGAGGAAAGACGAAGCAGCGTGAAACAGGAACGGGGGCAAAGATAACAATTCTCCAAGCTTTTCCAATCCTTCTCCAGGCTTCCCAAGCCAGGGAAAAAAAACCCACCCAACAGCTTAGGCCCTCAGCTCTCAGGAAAAGATGTTTTTCATTGGACAAGGAGGATTATGGAGTGTCCAAAGCTTTGAGGCTACAAGGGATTTTGTATTACCTTGCCTGATAATTCTCCCAGGAGCCTGTGCAAATATTCTCGTGAATGAAAACTAGCGAGGCGCTTCCCTGGTATTTGCAATTCCTTTTATTCACGTTGGCTCTTTCTTGCTGAGATTGCTCACACAAAGGGCGAATAAATATTCAAAGTGCTCATGCCTGAAACGCTCCTGCCAATGTTATGAAGTGTTCTTTTTATTATTTTTCTTGGTGCATTCAAACAATTTCAATTGATGAACCTTCAAAGAAACTCCTGCGCGTAAGGGGAAGGTGACTCAATAAGGGAAGAGAAGGAAGATCGCGTCGGGGTATTAATGTCCTCACCTGCTCACCAAAGTGAAAAAACCCTGGCAGTGACTAGGGGACATCCGGATGTTAATTGAGAAGCTGAAATACATTCATTTAACACTCCTTGCCCAGAGAGTAAATGTTTCATCCTACTGACTTGTTTGTATGCCTGTTTTATTTTGTGCTCTTTAACAAGAGGAGGGGGGGAAAAAAAAGATACAGCCAAAATACTTGCTGTAAATAATTCAACCGGCTCTGTTCTCTTTTTAGGGTGGTGGATACATTTGAAGACGTGGTTCGGGCTGTGCCCCCTTCTCTCCGAGGCGCACCTTAAAGTTGGCTTTCAGCTCGGCGTGACGTGATGAGAGACGACATCGCATTGTTCTTGGGACAGGGTAGGGGAAAAAAAGGAGCCGAAAAGGAACTGTGAAATTCATGGCTTGGCACGGTTGAAAGATCCCAATGGGAGGGATGGGGCTTTCTCGGCAGAGCAAGGCAGGTGTACCGCTGATGCAGAGAGCCGCTAATGCATCTCCAGTTTAGTCCTAACCTTCCTCTCCCAGTACCTTGAACTGGGAAGTGCAGAACTGGCTAAAGAGACCCAGGGAGTTGTCCCGAACCCGTAGCGTCAGTCTGCATCCTTTTCTGTTGGTGGACGAAAGTCCTGGGTTGCCCAAAGCCTGCCGCCTAACCGGCGTCAGTTGTTTCTCATTGTTCCCCCCATGCAAACGACACCAGTGGGGACAGCTGCCTAAAGCCAGCTTGGCAGAACGGCCGTGGAAATATTCACTGCGTGGAAAAAATCAAGGCTTTTTTTTTTTTTCTCTAGGTAGTAGATAGAAAGTCAGCTCCGTTCCTGGAATTGTTTTTGAAATAACTCCTAGTCAAAGTATCCTCATTTGAAGGATCCAGCACTGTAAGAGGGGACAGGTATGACTTGTTTTGTCCAGCCAGAGTTGAAGCTGTTGATCTTGGCAAGGAAGGCTCTTGCCCTGGGGCACCCAAACTAGAGCTCCCCTCTCCTAGGCTGCACCTTCCCCTCTGGAGCGTGCGAGAGGGTGCTGAGCACATGATCTCCTGCACCAAGACTGAGCATGTCCTAGACCCTTTACCTCCCTTTGGAAAGGAGGTTCTAACACCTTGGCTACAACGGGATCCTGGCTCTGGTCGGCAGAGACACCCTGAGTGCCCAGCAAATCTCCATCCCGGGCTGCGCCAGAATGGTGGCAGAGGCATCTCTTTGGGGTGAAATGGTGGTGGTAAGCAACATGCAGCCTTTGGCTGGTGCCTCCTTCCCACTGGGATGAGCAGGTCCTACCCCACGCCTTGTCATTCCTGCTTGCCTTTTAACCCAGTGAGTTCTTCTCTTCTGGCTCTGTAAAGGTAATAGGTTCTGGCAGATGGTGGGAGGAATAGGAAGAACGGTAGCCTGATGAGCGCTGAAGAGACCATCTCAGTAACTTGGGATGATCTTCCCAGCGTGACCAGTCAGGCCAGGTCTGGCAGGGCCACGCCGTTTCCTCGTTACTGTGCCTACGGAGAACTCAGATGTCCAACCTCAACTATCAGTATTTTGCGTTTCCAAGGCAACCCCGGCTTTAACAGCCTTCATAATGACATCATTTGGTTGAAATGAGCTTGCATGATCTTTTGATTACCACTGCAAGTATAAATTAGGTTACTCTGCCCACCCCCAGCCACTTGAAAAATAAATGCATTGGAGGGATGGGGAGGGAAAAAAAACCCTCCTCGGAAGAGGGTAAATGGAAAAATCAATTTTTACATTAATGGAGTCCTCGTTCAGCATTTCTTCTCTTTATAGATTTAGATAACAGTGATATCTTAGTTTCACAGAGCAAAGAAATTAATTACTTACTAATGGCGCAATTCAGAAATTAATTTATGTTATCCATTTAAATGTGTCATTATTAATCAATTTAAAGGTAGGGACTTGTAAGCCAGCACCGTCTGGATTGACTTATGTCGCTGGAGGACTCCCCCTGCCCCTTCCCTGCCTGCAGGTTGTTGCACCTTCAAGTGCTCTGGCATGCCTGATGCCAGGAAAAAAAAGGGGATTCCTCGGATTCTGATGCACGAGTCCATCTTTGATGCGTTTTCCTTGGTACGGGCCAGTGTCGGGGTGCTGCAAAGGTTTTAAGGCTCTTTTCCTAATTAAGTTACTCGAATTCCCGGTCTGAGGTTCAATTGTTTGGTGTTTTTTTTCCCCATTTGAAGAGGTGACGTACAGGAAGAGGATGCGGTCTCGCTGTGGCAGCTGCCTTGTGGAATTATTTTGCCGCTGGATTCCCAGCAGGTCTTGGCCACGTCGGGGGGTCTAGCACACCATGGGCTCCCTACCAGGCTTGGGATGGGGCAGCTGCCTTAGGAAGGGGATAATGAAATTGTCATGGATCTCATTATCTTGCTTTGACTGCTGCGTTTAAATGGGAAGAGGTAATATATTGCACAGGGCTCTTTCTGAGCAGGACTTGTCCCAGGCTGAAAAGGGGAACTCCATGCATGCAGCAAGTCACGAATAAACAAAAAAGCGCCGCTCAAATTCTCCTCGAAACACCTGCAATTTCACTGTATTGCCGCTTTCCGTACCTGGCCGCCTGGCCTTTCCCTGGCAGGCAGGAGTCTGATCTATTGCTTTACGCTGTTTGTGTTATTAATGCCTCCAAAAAAATCTTGGATCTGCCACATCTTTCTCCGTGCGCTCCTTGGAGTGAATGGCAGCGCTGATGATTTGGGAAGAATGTCTGTATTCCGACTCTGTTTAGGCTGCTCATACAAGGGTGTGATAGCCCTTCCTTCCCCGTAATGATAGACTGTCATGCTAATTTTGATGCCACGCCGCTGTAAAATAGAGGAATGTGAAAGCCTGCCTCTTGTGAGCCTACTGTGGTACCTATCTATCTGTATCTGTATTTATATACAGGTTATTTCCTTCTTCTCCCTCCCCCCCCCTCCCTCTTTTAAAGTAATGCTTGCCTTTAACATCTGCTGTAGTGATAATGCTTCTTTATTAGGTCTGGAGAAGTTTAGACGTGTGCCGACGGTAAACCAAAGCCTTTACCTAGCTAAAAGGGTTTCAGATTAGTTTCACGTTGTTTTTCGGTGTTTTGTTTTTCAAACCAGTTACTGCCCTGCTGCCCACATCAGGCAAATTTCAGCCTGGAAGTTCTCTTTGTTGAGCTAAAATACTTTCTCTATGAAACACTGAGCACCCAGGGCTAGAGGTAAGTAAGCAGCAGGTTGCAGAATTAATCAAGAAATCATTTAGCACCTGCAAATAAATACTTGTATCTGAAGTCTTCATTTTTATTTTTTTTTTTCCTCCGCTCCCCCTTTTTTTCTGGTTAAATCTCTGGCTTCAGAGCAGAAGGACTGGGGAGAAACGGCTGAGATTTAACAATTCAGTTTGACTTTGCGCCAGAGCAGATGAGGGAGCGTCCTCACCCTGCCTTTGGCCAGCTCTGCTTGGGGGTCACCAACTCACGACAGCTGGGAGGTGACCCAGAGCTGGGAGCCGGTGACAATATCCCTCTTCCTACCCTTCCCAAAGTGCTCCCGTGCCTATGCATGACAGGACGACTTCAGCTCATCCTGGCTCGTGCCTTTTCGGAGCCAAAGAAAGCCAAAAGGTACCACACCATCTAGCGCATCCTTTGAACCTCCTGCACCCAGGAGTAAGGAGCATTTTTTTTTGTGATTCCTACCAAGCAACAATCCACTTCTCCCATCTCTCCCTCTCATGACTCTCCATAAGTCATGAGATAACCTTGGCAGCGGGTTTACTGCCTGGGCTCTGGAGGGTTTGATGTAGGAGTCAAGTCTTTATTCATTGCCAAGCAGAAGCAAAAAAAAAAAAGTAGTGAAAAAAATGTTAGAATATATAGCATTCAAAAGCTTTTTGCTTTCTCTGATGTAGAAATTGTCAAGGAAAGATAAACCCAAGTTAAAAACCTTGACTTTCTGATGTTTACTGCTGATTATCTCCACCCAATTTTCAGAGTCCTTGTCCCTTTTTAGGATGAGAGAAAAGCAGTCTGGGGCACTGGCAGTCTGGTTTTTATTCATTTTCCTCCTCTTCCCTTCACCTCCTTGTCCAGTAGCCACAGAATACCTTGGCTACGTTTCCTTCTGGTGCCCTAGACTTACATGGAGGCATGCTCTGATCTTTTTTTGGATGTGCTGACAGCAGCTCCATAAAATTAGGGTCTAGGTCCTTGGTTGCTCTTACAGCTACAACCTGCTGAATTAATTTTGAATTGCCCTCACAATCCCGATCGACAGACTCCTCAGATCCTTAGGGTCTGGCAGGGATCTTCTCTTCCAAAATACAACCTGTGCTACCACCTGCGACAGGGTTTAGTCTCAAGGTCCTCTTATACCCCCAGCTTTTGTATCTGCCCCTTGTGTTGGATGGAGGATGCATTGCTGATGTCAGTGACACACAAGGAAGTCAGTGACAATGTTAGGCTTGCCCAAAGAATCATGGAATGGTTTGGGTTGGAAGGGACCTTAAAGATCGTCTCATTCCATCCCCCTGCCCTGGGCAGGGACACCTCCCACCAGACCAGGTTGCTCCAAGCCCCGTCCAACCTGGCCTTGAACACCTCCCGGGATGGAGCAGCCACAGCTTCTCTGGGCAACCTGGGCCAGTGTCCCACCACACTCACAGCAAAGAATTTCTTCCTCAGATCTCATCTAGATGTCCCCTCTTTCAGTTTAAAACCATTCCCCCTCGTCCTATGGCTCCCCTCCCTGACCCAGAGTCCCTCCCCAGCTTTCCTGGAGCCCCTTTAGGGACTGGAAGGGGCTCTGAGGTCTCCCTGGAGCCTTCTCTTCTCCAGGCAGAACCCCCCCAGCTCTCTCAGCCTGTCCTCACAGCAGAGGGGCTCCAGCCCTCCCAGCATCTCCGGGGCCTCCTCTGGCCCCGCTCCAACAGGTCCGTGTTTTTCCTGGGCTGAGGACTCCAGAGCTGGACGCAGGACTCCAGGTGGGGTCTCAGCAGAGCAGAGGGGCAGAATCACTTCCCTCAAGCCAATACCAGAAAAAGTTATTCCTAAAACAGTGGTAGCGTGAGGACAATGCGTTGGTGTAAGCCACCCTGCTACTGTTTATAGGCTGCAAGCAGAGTTTTGCAGACAGAGCTGCTCTTCCCGTGTGTCCATCCCCGCCGTGGTCTGACGGAGCCTACAAGGGAAGGGGTAAGGTCACAGACAAGCCATCCTCTGCCCTCTGCAGCCAGGTCCTTGCCCTTGGGTGCTTGCTGTCACCAAGGCTTGAAGTTTTAATGCAGGAGGAGGTTTGGCGTTTGAGCCACGCTGAGTGATGAGCTGTCTCCGGGCTGGGCAGCGTGCCCTTAACCCGGCAGTCCCGGGGCTGGAGGTGGTGGTGGTTGGGTTACTGCCGTGGCCTCGGTGGGCACGGCCACCCCATCGCTGCTGCCTGCCCGTGTGGAGGAGGACGGCAGGGGCGTTTCTGCACCATTATGTGTCACCTGGAGGAGAGGGGGTGTGGGGAAGGGCTGCTCAGCGAGCGCGGTGCTGGCACTGTTTCAGCCGCCTGGCTGGAAGCTCTCCAGAGGCAGGGAAGATGCATGAAGAGGTGAGAGAGGAAGCAGAAAATAAACCGGCAGCGAGCCCTGCCTGGGAAGCGCCATGCCGGCAAACAGAGCCTGGGTCCGCAAGAGCGGATGGCTGCACCTCTTGACTCAACAACTTTTCTGCTGGGAGTGGAAGTAGGTTTTATGGTCCTCGTTGCCCGTCTCTCTCTACCGTTCTGTTAAATGAAGTCCCGCTGCAGGGCTATAATCTTGCGCGGCCAGGAGGCTTTGGAAATGCCGCTCATCTCCTCCTGCCATGGGTGTCATCATTGCTGCAAGGACCAGATCTCGGTAGAGCTTTGTCTCCCTAATCCCGTCCTGTCCCCGGTGACAGCCGCAGTGGTGCAGAGCAGAGCCCCGTGGCAGGGGGGCTTAGGGCCATTTGCTCCCAAGCTGAAGCTAATCCCTAGAGATGCTAACCGGCTTAAGACCCGAAAATAGGGTCTTTTTATGACTTTCCAAGCCATTCCTTTCTCTCCGTCTAGCCTTAACAATGTAATCCACAGGGTCTTCATACCACAAACCAGTCTTCCCCGCTCCCCAGCTGCAACGTTGAACCTAGCAGATGTTATCCACTGTGGCAGCCTGGGGCTACACCTTGAAAATAAGAACCAGGACCCCGTAATTCAAGCTATTAAAATGTGGGAACAAGATCCCCAGTAAGACAATGAAACGTCTCAGCCTGAAAATGGTCTGACACGTGGAAAAAGAGGAGTCTGTCGTGAATACCCCTCAGGACAGGGCTGTCCCCTCGCCCTGTTGCAATGAAGGCCTCTCATTCATCTTCAGGATGGGTGAGCGCAAGACACAACAAAGCCTCCCAGCCGCAAATGATGCGCCACCAGAAGGAATGTTATGGGGGGCAGGTGGAGGGGGCTGGAGATAATGTCCTGGAAGCACATCGCTTCTTCCCCTTCTATAACTTACTTGGACAACTCGGGTCCTTGCCGGCTCTTCTGGTCCAGTGCTGCAGTGGGGTTCCCACGATCTCCTCCTGCTCCCAAGCCAATCTTTCAGCCGAACTCCGGCTCCCGAGTGATCAGCAATCAGCCCGGCTAATCAAGCCATCTTCCCTTGCTGTTAATTACTCTGAGAAGAGGGTTTTTGCCAAGCCAGTTGCTTTATCCTTTCCTGGCTGCTTCTAAGGGCAGGGTCCCGCTGCAGTGGGACAGCAGCCCATGAACTTCATCTGCTAAGAGGCAGTAGGCATCGCTAACACCATTTTGGCCCGCACGGCTAATTATCTTGCACGAAATGAGAGTCCAGTTGGTGCAAGTAGCTGAAGCACAGAGGGCGGCTCAGCACCGAGTAAGTGATGGGTTGGTACGGCAGCTGCCAAAAGCATCAGCCTGAGCTGCAGGTTCACGGGTCTGTGAATGCAACTTGTCTTCCTGCGGGGAGAAGAGGGAGGGGGAAAGGATGGCTGAAGGAGGGAGAAACTTGGAAGATGGTTCAGCTGGAACCCGGCCCCTTCAAGTGACAGTGATGAATGTTGCATACTTTGCCACTAAGCAGGCCGAACATGTGGTAGGTGTCTACCAACGTTTCCTCTGAAGGCACTTGTCTCATAAAAATGAGTTCTTCAGCGTATTTGACAAATCTTGATTGATTTTCATCCTGCCTACCTTTCTGGTCCCTGCCTCTCACAAAATCATAGTGTACGTGAGAGCTTCCTCCAAGACAAAATCGCCTCTGGAGCAGCATTAGCATCAGCGAGAGGAAGAGCTGGGACCAGATCCTTTTGCTGTGGATCTTCTCGCCTGCCATGCACCCCACTCTGCCTCCAATGCTGATGTCCTCCCGATATCTTCAGCACCCTCTGGCTCTAGCTGTCAGCCAGTTAAGCTACATCCTTGCAAAAGTTTTAGTATAAACTCACTTTGGTGCAGCTATTCACCCTTCTAGGACACCGGAGAGGAGGCTTGCGGAGGGATGGAGTTACAGAGGGACACAACTGTGCCTGCAGGAACAGCGCTAAATGCCCACAAGTGATGAAAAGTTTTATTAAGCACAAATAGTCTTAAATTCAGACGCTGAGCAAGCCGGGCTGGGAAAGGAGAAGTCAGAGAGACAGGATCATCTTCCATGGGCAGGGTGTGACTGGGCAGCTAGGGAGCCTTGTTCCCATCTCAGAAGAGATGAGGGTGCAGAGCACCCATCAGCAGCCCATAGCCAGGAAAAAATATTTACATTGATAGCAGGTGCTGTATTTTCATATATAAACCTTACAATTTATCCATGAGAAAGAGTCCTGTGTTGAATTAATAATATAGGTTATCAACGTGTAGAGGTAATACAAGGAAAAGCTTCCTTCCAGCACATCCATCTCCTTTCATCTCACCCAAAGCTCATCTCCCTCTGAGGTATTAGGTGGTACTGACGAAGAGAGGGCCCCTTTTTAAACACTGGCATTTTAAAACCAGTTGTATGTCCTCAAAGTTACAAGACAGGTGCAGGAAAATACAGCATTTGCAAAGCATTCTTCAATTGATAAGCAATTTAGCAGTAGAGTACCCTCTCTGGGAAGATGCAGCTAGAGGAAGCACCTTAAGAAGTTGAAAGGTACACCTGGATCCACTTAAATGAAAGGCTCTTGTTAGGGAGGTCTAATTGGGCTGCCTTAGTTAGCCCACCTGTGAGCAGTTTCATGGCTGCAAGAACTTATAAAAGCAGGAGTGAGGCATTCGTGAAGTTTTGGGCTGTGTTCTGGAAGCTGAAGTTAGAGGAAACTTGAAGACTTGGGCTAGCAGGTAAGGAAACGTTTGGAGATTGCGGACGTGGGAGCAGATTTCAGTTAGTTGGTTTCTCAGAGGGCTGCTGCTCTGTTAAGGAATTCCTCTGTTTCAACTTGAGGTACAGATGCGAGTAAAGAGGCTGAGCTAGATGCGGTGTTTTTGGAGTCCTCCAGGGCTGGGAACAGGCTGTCTTTTCTCTCACAAACAAATGCTTTTGGGAATGAGCTTGGATCTAGGGCGCTCTGTTGCGGGATGCAGATGAAACGGTGTTTATCGCTGTATTTCTCAAAGAGATTAAATGAAATGTGGAGCAAGAGACGCTTACCTGGAGAGCCGAAGGCTCTGAAAGCGGCAGCAACTCTTGCAAAACTTCTTTAGAAAGGACTTTGCGGTGCAAGCGGGGCTTCTGCTGGGTAAAAATGCTGGATGTGCTGCAAAAATGCTACTCGGTTCGGCCTTCTAGGAAAATGGCTGTAAGGACAGGAGTGACTATCTGTTTTGTTTTTTTCTCTTTTTTTTTAACTTAACTTCTGATTTATAGCCCAAAATGCATTAGTTCAGTTAAATTTCTTCAGTGTAATGTCACGCTGGCTGGCTGGCAAGCCTATGGTGCTGTGCATCGTGTTATTCTGCTTCCCTCTTGGATTGCAAGCCTGTCTGATAAATTCCTGGTGACTTCTGCTTGTCCATGCACCCCTGGGCACCCTGCTCTCACCTCCGGATCCAAGACCTTCCTCTCCAATCCTGGGCCTCCCTGCGGTCGAGTCCGGCACGGGAGAGCTCTGCCTGGGTGCCAGTGGCAACCAGCAGCCTGAGAATATGTGGCCACCACCGGGAGGTGGATTTTGGGGCAACTAAATCTGGATGCTGAGCAAGTAGCTGGATTTTACTTGTTCAGATCTGGTAGCTAGTACAGCGTTTGAGGAACTTGGGTGTTTTTACATCTGTGGGATTGAAGGCAGACTCCTGTATCTCTTCGTTGTTGGTGTCTTGACTGCTGCTCGAGGTCCTTGTTAAACTAATTTTAGAGAAATTCCCATCCGTGCTCCAGACTCCTCTGCTGATAGTGGGGTTACCTGTATTTTTGTGGCCGTGGCAGCGCTGTTTGCAGCTGCATGTTGCCCTTTTTTTTTTTAAAAAAAAAAATAAAAAATCCCCTTTTTCTTTTTTTTTTTTTTTGGTATGGCATCATGCAAGCAATGCAAAGCCTGTCTTGCTTTCCCAGCGACAGACTCATAAATTGAGTTTTCCTGCAGGAGCAGGGATACCCTCTCAGCCATGAACATCCATGTGATCCCAGCCATGAAAAGTGGTGTTCAAAATCAAAGATGATGAAATCTTTTCGTTAAAAAGAAATATAAAATCGGACTGACTACCGCTGTCTCTTCTCTGTTTTCCTCCCCTCCCTGAGAGCCCTCTGTGAATTCCCCTCTGAGCAGGTCTGTCGGTTTGCGGTACATGGGGCAGCACTTGTGATAATTTATCTTCAGTTATTTTATTTCTGCTGGTTTCTAAGCTAATAACAAGTGATGAGGGCTCATCTCCTGCTCTGGGCACCTTCCCATTACTTAACTAACAATTAATAAACCAGATAATGGAGTGTTTCTCCCACACAGGAATAAATACTCACTCTATTAAACTGCGGCAATGCAGCATCTCCAATCTGTTCGGAAACTGCTGCTGGAGCACAATTTGGTGGCCCGCTTACAAAGAGGTTTTTCTCCCAGCTTGCGCGATGAAAATGGAGCTCGGTTTAGTGGGGTCCGGGCTGGATCGGGTGCAGTTCCTCGCCCACTTGGGCTATGGGATCCTGGGAATTGCGTTTCCCTGGGAAACCCGCCGCCCATGGGCGTTTGCGTTGGGGCTGTGAGGGATGCTCGGCAGGGGGAGAGGGGCAGGCTGGCTCGTGGTGTGTCAGAGCCCGTCCGTGGGCGGCAGTGGGTCTGTTTGTTTGCGATACACTTCTTTAATTGCCGGAGCATCGGAAGGGTGCTCTTTTATTACAGTGCGTATATACATCAAAGTAAATACATTAACTCCATATAAATATTTAGCTGCCGAAAAACATCTAATTAAGAGTTCTCACCAGCAGGCATCCAATTACTTATCTTGGCAGCCTCTCCTGTCCCCTCCTCTTCCCCCACTCCCTGCGTGTCCCGGAAGGTGAGGAGGAGGAGGATGGCTTCCCCACGCTGCCGGGATGACACAGAGAAGACCTGTGCTCCTGTGACCGGCCTCGTGTGCTCTCCCTCATCCCGAGAACAGGCTCCGTGCACCTCTTGGATGAGCCTCGGGCTGTTGGATGAGATGGGGAGGAGTCCTTGGGGATTGATGTGCCACGCTGGCATGCCTGTTACACCTGGGGACCTCTGACATCCCGCTGTGCCATCAGCCCTGCGCTCCAGCGTCGCATAAGCCGGACCGCAAAGTCCCTCAGCATGCAGTTGTCCTTTTAAATATCCTTTCCCCCATCCCCTTCTCCCCCTGCCACTGAATCTTTTGATTGTTTCACCTCAATCTGTCCTTTCAAAGGCTAACCCCTGCAGAATATTGCTGGTGGCGGTGCATACTTTTCTGACATCCAGAAGTGCGCTAGACCACTGAGCTGCCATTTGGAGAGATCAAATGATTCCCGTGGCTTTAAAATTATGACACTAGCCTTGAGGGCTGGAGGAAGTGGATAGTCATGAGCTGAAAGCTGCCCCTTTGAAGTTTGGGATTTCTGGAGATGTCATCTTTTATATATATCACCAGCCAGGTTGCTTTTCATTTTGTTTGAGTGTTATTCTTGTCTAGATTCTTAGAGAGCGAGACCTTACTTCAAGGCGGAAGGGATGATGAGAAAGATATATGAGCCCAGACGCTTGTGCATTACGTGTCCCTTTGAAATATAATAGTTCAACTTTTCCAGAAATAACAATATGCTAACGCCTTGCGCGTTTGTACACAGCGCTTCTCTCCTGGGTGGGTGGAGATCGGAAGATCCCCGAGCTGCGGGGGAGAAAATCTGCGCCTGGTCTGGTGTGACTTGTGCCAAAGCTGAGCCTGGTGTCCAGCCAGAGGTACATTCCCGAAGTCATGGAGTGGCTCAGTGTCAAAATCTCTTTGTCAAGGGGCTTGCCTGGCCGTCCCTATCTAATGGGGATGGTCACTGATGGCGGTGGTGGTACGATAGCAAACGCTGACACGGAACAAGGAGAGCTCTCCGTGCCTTTTCTGGTGGACACCCAGCCCCCCTGAGCATCACTACTTCTAGCTTTGTGGAAGGACTACCGAAAAAATCACTCAAAGGCACTTAAGCGAACTGAAGGGCAGTGTTTCAAAGGACTCTGTGTGTTTTCTCAGCTGGGGGTTGTCTCCTCCCCTCCATCCCTCATATTAAAAACTGGGGAACTTACTGAAGGGTGATGTGCCATCAGCTGGGACTGTGACAGGTACAGGTTAGGCCGGAGAAGCCTTTCCTCTCCTTAGAAGAAAAGAAAAAAACAATCTATCTTTCACTTCTGTGCTGTTATCACTGTTTACTGCCCATCGTAAAACGGTCCAGCCACGGTGTAAGATTGTCCAATGTGTTTTGTGAAAACCCACCCCTGTTTTGCTGCCTCTCGGCCGTGGTGCCGATGTCCCTGTCTTCTTCTGGCATCAAGCTGTTGAGGGCCCTGCTCCCTGCGTTGCTATCTTTTTTTCCCCCTCCATCTTTCACCTTTTCTTATGCTAGGGCACTTTTACGGGAGTAATTATTAGCGTTCTCATGGGTAACAGCTGATCCAGGGCGGGAGAGGAGCCGCTCTGCGTCCCGCAGCATCCGTCCTTCCCGTCCGCTGGGTCATCAGCCCTGGGCTGTTGCTGCGGGAATGGAGCCTCCCCTCAATCCAGTGCAGGGCTAAAAAAAACCAACAAACCTCATTTGAAGGTGGTGTGGCTTGATAACGAGCCACCTCCTGCTTCTCAAAATCTTTGCCTCATCAAGAAGTGCTCCTGGCCGGACGCTGCAACAAAGCAGGCTCTGCCTGCATCGATATGGGCTTAAAAATGTGCTGTAGCCAAACAGGACGGACTAAACTAATTTTTTCCTTGCTGGCCGTGACCTAGATAGCGTGTCGGAAGGGACCTCTGCGGCCGTGGTCCGTGGTAGCGGTGGCAGGTGAGCGGGCAGAAGGAGCTGCAGCGGCCAAGGCTGCGCAGAGACTCCCCCGTCAGGCTCCCACATACATCAATGTCTTGTGCCTGGGAGGAACTCTTGGGCAAAAAAAAAAAAATAAAAAAAAACCCCTCGCACACAGAGCAGTGACAGATCTGGATTGTCTGGAGAAGATGAAATAATTTATAAGCTTCGGTTTAATGTTCCTGTTTCTTTCCCCTCCCTCCCCCCCCCCCACCACAGCTGCCACCTCCCCACCTTCTGTCACCGTTGCCTAAATGAATTTACAAGGAAAAGAAAATAGTTCTCGCTAATGTTCTCGCACAAATGAAACATTAGCCAGAGAGACAAAAAAGAAAATAATTGATTGTGAAAGCAAACCCCCTCTGAGACAGTCTGAGCATTATCAGGAGCAGCCTGGGAGAGGAACTGGGGGGAACGGGAGAGGGGAGGCGGAGGAGAACGGAGCGGGCTGGAACAACAAATGTAGCGTTTATGATAATTATCCGCATTTTAATCCCCGTTTCCAACCAAGCATTCCCTTCCTTTAATTAGTTCTCGATTAGAAGGAGATTATCTAATAAATTGTACAAATAAAGAGCGGGTTATCTTCGCGGTGTTCCTGCACGCGAAGTTCTCAATGGATGGGGACGCAGGGACAGGCTCGGAGAGGGGCGAGAGCACGGAAAAACCTTGCTTGGCTTTTCCCTCGTTCCCTCGGCTGCAAATATTGGCCGTCCCTGGCATTAGTGATGTGGCCAGTCAAGTAAATCCGTAATTAAACTGAATTAGCATGTACTTGGAAGTTTTACATGCACAGACACAAAGAATGTTCCTGCTTGGAGCGTTTCCAGTATGATTTACAGGGGGGGCGGGGGCAGAAAAACCAAATAAAACCTTATACTTTATTTAAAAAAATACTTTGCTGAAGGTGGTTCTGGGCTTTTTACCATGCTGTGCGCTTAGAGAGTGTAACTTGGGGTTTCTGGGTGGCTGGTTGGACAGGACCTCCTTGGTTTAGCAGGTCACCTTTGGAAGTGGCGTGTGGAAAGTCCCCTCTGCGTTGGCGCGTGTGTGTCACCTCGATGGTGCTGTGCTGAGGGCTCTGGGTGCTGTAGGCAGGAATTGGACAGGTGAAGTCAACGCAGGCAGCTTAACCCACGCTGGGGCTTCAGCAGGATCCCTTGCCCTGCCTGGGGAGGCCTTTCCTCTTGTCTGCCGTCACGCGTCCTCGCTGCTGACCTGAGCTGGCCGCCTGGGATCCCTCCACAGGCAGCGATTGGAAATGGGTGCCCCTGGGGTGAGATTCTTCTGGGCTCTTTTTGATTGTAGGAGAGGAGTGTGTGGTTCTTCTCCACTATTTATTGTGGGGGGGGAGGATTGTATAGCAGCTTTCATGGACACAGTGACATCCTGAACGTCTACAGCGGGACAAGTGCGTCTCTGCCGTGGTTTCCGTAGTAGGTGGTTTCCACTCCTCATCTCTCTAGTTTGCTCGATGCTAGAGTTTTTGCTGGCCCTTGCAAAGCGCTGAGCCAGTTCTCAAGCTGAGCGTCCCAGCGTTTGGAAGTGTGCTAGGTGGAGGTTAAAAGGTAGTCAGGACTTCTGCTCTTGGGGGGACGGCCTCTTAGGGGATACAACTTTGATTTTGCACTTGGGCAAGATGTAGAGTAGATCAGTCCACGGACCCTCGCTAGCTTCTTTTGTCAACTGATAATGAGTGCTCTGTGCTGTTTTGTGAGGTTTTCAGAGTCAGTGGGAGACGCGCTATGGTGGGGGCACATATTATGTTATGTTTGCCCCCTGCATGATTTTTAGTTGTCCCCCCCTCAGGTGCATAGGAGTGCACTGGCTGTTGAGATGGGACTTGTGGTCAAACACCTTCTGCCGTCTTAGCCCAACTGCTTGGAGTTGCTTTTCAAAGGCTGTGTGTGACCCCTTCGTGCCGAGCTAGCAGAGAGCGGGGTTTTGACTCTCACCTCCACCACAAAGTGTAGCAGGACACTGAACTCTTCAGCTTCTTAGAAAATTTCTTCATTTCTTCGGGCAGCAAGCGCTTTCCGGAATCGTGTCTGAGTTAATGAGTAGTGTCAGCGTTGGCGAGGAGGTGGAGTGCCTCCATGCGCTTACGATGAAATACAGCGGGGTGGGTTTGAAGGTGAGATCCAGTGCGTTGGCGATGAGGAGGCTCCGGGATGCCTCTGTTGGCAGGGGAGCCAGGTTGTGCAGTCGCGCTGGGGTCTGGCTCCACCCTTTCGAATGATTTTTCTAGACCCGTGGTCGAGCAGTCAATAGTTCCGTTGTCTGGTTTCAATCCGACTTGTCAGGGGAGTAGAGATCTTGAAGACAACAAGTTTGTGCGTGCTCCTGCCAGCGCAGATAAATCAGTCTGTAGCACCCTCTGACATTCGTTGCCGTCGCCTCTTGAGCGTAGACTGATGGTGGTTGGGTGGTGTCCTCCAACCTGCTGTTGCAGGACTGAGGGATTTTGGCAGCATCTTGTGATGTCTCCCCCACATACTGTATTGCGACTGGGTTTGTCCAACCTGGGGTGTAATAAGAAATTCCGATCAAATATGAGAAAAAACTTCTTTACGGTGAGGGTGCCAGAGCACTGGAACAGGCTGCCCAGGGAGGTTGTGGGGTCCCCTTCTCTGGAGACTTTCAAGACCCTCCTGGATGCAGCCATGAGTGATGTGCTCTGGGCAATCCTTCTTTAGCAGGGGTGTTGGACTAGATGATCTCTAGAGGTCCCTTCCAACTCTGAAAAATTCCATGATTCAAATTCCGTGATTCCAATAAAGGTTGGGGGGGGGGAGCCTGGCAGAAGCGGGGGTGAGAGGTTGGGCAGTGTCTCTCTGGGTTTGTCAGAGTGTGTATTTCAGTCAAGGACGCGTCCTGCGTGCGGATCTGCCCAAAGTGACCTCCCTATCGATCGAGGTAGTCGATAGGCAGCTACTTAAGAATAAAGTTCCATTTTCTTTTCTTATTTCTTCTTCTTCTTCTTCTTCACTTTAATTATCTAAGATAGATAAGCAGCTGCAGGCCAATTAGAAAACAATTAGCCGCTGTAATCAATGCTGGCATGGAAAAAGGGGGAGGGTGGGCCTAGAAGCTGAAGAAATGCCTTAAAACAGAGCGCCGAGGTAACACTATATGCAACTCCATCCTTGAAAGCCCTTTGTCTTAACTTCTCCGAGGTAAAGAGCCAGAAGGGCCTGTGCAGCGAGGAGTTTCAGACAGAAATGAGACAAACAGGTTGAAAAGAGTATGGAAACCTATTGCATGCCCCCCAAGAAGGGCAGAGTTAAGGACTTGAGGATGGCCTATGGAGGGAGGACAACGGTGCTCTGATTTTTGAGCAATTCCTTTTCTTTTCCTGCGCTGCCTTCATCTGGGAGAAAACAATCCTGATTTTACGTAGGCGGGAATGGGCTCTGCGCTGGCTATTACTGCTCGCCAATGAGATCTTGTGGTTATAACAGATAGCTGGATGAAAATACCAACTTGGTTCTCAGTAGTCGTCAGAAGAAGTGAATAAAATGATAGGAATTATTAGAAAAGCAGAGAAAACAAAACAGCAAGCAGCGTTACACTGCGATAGTGGGTGCTTCCATGCCATGAATGCTGCTCTGGCCTGCTGCCTGCTCCGGGACGGATGGGGAAAGGTTCAGGGAGAAGCAAGAAAGATAATCGACGTGTGGAAACGCTTCTTGCGCAGACAAGCTAAAGAGGATAGGATTCGGGGCTAATGAGTAGAAGTGATGGCTGACTGCTTTTCCCAATAGAAAAGCTTGTGGGTATCAAGTAAAACCAGAGATGGCACATCTGAGGTGGGCTGAAGAAGACTTGTTTGTTTGTACATTTAACGTGATGAGTGGCGAAACTGGATGTTAAATTTCTCATCTGCTCAACATGCACTTGAAGGCCCTGTGGAGTGACGCATCCTGGTGTCCCCTTGGCCGCCCACATTGCAAGGACACGGCCATCCCCAGCTCTGGTCTGCTACCACCAGCGTGACAGAGCCCTGTTTTTGGGTAGCGCCTCTACTGGCCGCTAAAGTTAGACTTGAACGCACAAGGAAGGGTTTTTCTTCCTTCGCAGCCCCATTGCAGTGAGGCCGTGGGGTTGTTTTGCTGACATCGCCGTCTGCTGCCGTGGCGATGACTGGCCTGTCACCATCTCGGCGTGATGACCTCACTGCTGCTGCCCAGAGAGGGAAATTGCATCAAACGAGAGAGAGGGCAAACCTTAGTTTAAACAGCGATTAGCAGAGTTTTATTCCATTAGCCTTCAATTATCGGTCTCCTCGTGGCAGGAAAATCTGCGCTCCAGCGCTCTTCAGAAGCGGGGGGTGTTTAACCCTCTAAACTGCAATTAGAAAGGGGAAAAACTAAATTTTTGCCAGCTCCGCTTCCCGGTTGCGTCTACCTAGATGTTTTCTGCCTTCAACCCTTCCCGCTTCTCGTGACAGATGGCTGGCTGAAAGGTTTTGGCACTAAATCTGTTGCCAATGTCCATGGAAATGCAGAGACTGACACAGAGGATGGGGGTGACCAGTTATGAGCAATAAAACAACCCTTACACTCCTGCAGCCCCTGCCCTGTGTGATAAAACCCTGCGGAGACGTGGGAATGAGCCCAGCATCTCCCTGCTCGTACCAGTCCCTCTCTGTCCTGCCAACTTGCATCATGGAAAGTAAGGCATCAGATGGACCTTTCTGCTCTTTTTTTCCCTTTTCCCACAGCTGGGAATGCCCAAAAGGTGTTATTTTCATAGGGATGTCACCAAAAAAAATGCACCCTAAGAACAGGTTGTCAAACTTGGTGAGGACTGGGGAAACCGGGTGACCTGTGTAGTTCTCTTCTGATGTCAAACGAGCCCTGCCCAGGAAAGATGGTGATTACTTAGACGTGTTTATGTGAGAGGAAATGGCAAAGCTGGAAAAAATGGGATGTTTCTGAGATAGGGGCATGATGTGTGATAGCGACCCTGGTCCTCTCTGCCTGCTGGCAAGCGCTTGTGCCGTGTCGCAGGACCCGTAAAATGAAGAGCTTATATTCACAGTTTTGGGAACCTGCTTTCCTTTGGGCGTTGAGAGCCTCTCAGAGGAGTCTGAAACCTGTAAGCCGTGGGTGAATGTCTTGGAGAGCCTGTTGGATGCACCAGAAGTTGGTATGGGTTTAGGGTGTGCCCTTGGAGCCGTGCCTGAGGACTCATAGAATCATTTCGGTTGGAAGAGACCTTTAAGATCGTCAAGCCCAACCATTAACCTAACACTGCCAAAAACACCACTAACCCATGTCCCTCAGCACCACGTCTACACGTCTTTTAAAGCCCTCCAGGGGTGGCGACTCCACCACCGTCCTGGGCAACCTGGTCCAATGCTTGACAACCCTTTCAGTGAAGGAATTTTTCCTAATATCCAGTCTAAACCTTCCCTGGTGACTCTTGAGGCCATTTCCTCCTGTCCTGTTGCCTGTTCCTTGGGAGAAGAGACCGACCCCACCTCGCCACAACCAAATGTGGTCCTTCCCCGCACTGTTCAGCATCTGCTGAGGTCGGAGCTGTTGCGGGGAGAAAAGAAAGGGAAGGAACTGGGTGAGCTGGGAGCACAAAATGCCCTGGGATGTATCCCATGCAGACTTCAAGGGCCGTGTTGGTTATTCTGCAGGAGGACAGTGTCAGCTCGGCTATGTTGAAGTGGCTCCTTGCTACAAACCCCAGAATCCCTCCTTGCACACGTGGGGGAGATGAGCTCTCCCCCCTGCTTCCCTGACAGGCGAGAAGCTCTCAGGACAGCTTTCTCCTCTCCGCCTGCTTTTTGTGCCCCCCTGCCAGCGCGATCACAGGTAAATAGCCACTCGGTTACCAAATAGCTCTGTGCGAGCAGCAGGCGGACAAGCAAGGCTGAAGCGTTGGCGGTCCTTGAGAGCCTGAAATCAAAAGCCGGCGCTGGGGCTGCCTGGTGCTTCTCAGCCAAAGGTGGATTTTCTGCTGCCTTTCTCCAAGGAGCGCATCCCAGCTGGCTGTGAGAGCCGAGAAAGCGATGCTGGGACCAGCTCGGAAAGGGCTGCTTGAGAAGGAGTGAGAAATAGCGGCGTTTACCTTCTGCGCTTAATGTCGCTCCGATTGCCTCCGACAGTCGCCAGTGTTTCTGCTTCATTCTATATGATGTGCAATAACAAAAGTTGGGTTGGTTTTTTTGGTGGTATTTTTTTTTTTTTTTTTGCGTGTGAAATATTAACTGCGCGTAAGTGGTTTGGTCGTAATGAGCCGTCTACGCGGAGATCGCTAACGACAACGTAATTATCAGACCTCAGTGAATAATTCATAGCGAATAATTTAATCATTTTAGTCCTTTCTGCCTAAATCAGACAGTGACTCATGATTTCCGAGAATTATTCTTAGAACACTTTAATGGCACCTCTTTTACTCGGTGAGGTCAATCAGAAGGATTTGAAGTTTGACGGTGGCGGGCGGATCTTCTCCTTGGCCAGACAGGAACAGGCTTTTGTCACAAAAACTTGAAAAAGGAAAGATAAAAATGATCATCTTTTGTTCAGACTCACTGCTCTGAGCCCAGCTATTCCCGCACAGCTTTGCTGGTGAAATCGCAGCGCTGAACTGTTTTGCGGCGAGACCAACGCGGAAGAGCAAATAACGTAGCTGCCGTAATGTGGTGTTTTCATCATTTTTCCAGCCCCAGGAACCACAAGCCTGGCAAACAAGGGGCTTCAAGCTCGTCCTCGGCACAGGTCTGTGCCCATGGGCTCAGGGAGCTGCGGGAATGGAGGGGCCAGAAGAGTTTTCCTTCTCCCGCCGAGCAGAACGGCAGTGGCTCCGAGGCGAGGAGAAAAAGCGTGATATGAATGTGTCTCCCAGGCCTTTTGCTCGGAGAACTTTCTGATCTATTCCTCAATTCGCTGCTTTTTTTTTTTTTTTTCCGGGAGAGCGCCTGCTGCCTTCGCCTCCCAAAAACATATACGATCCGTCACAATTTATAACCTCCAGCTTAGTGAGGAAGGGGCAGACAAATTCATCTCTATAAAAGGTTCTTTTTTTTTCATTACAGTTAATACCCACCTTTCGCCTCGTGTAATGGAGCTTACGTTTTGAAAAAAAATCAGTTTGACATCTTCCTATTTTATATCTTATTTCTCTTTTGCTGCTCGCAGCATCCCGCTCCGTTCCCGTGAACCGGGCAGAGTAATGGGGCAGCGTCTGCGACGTTTCTTTCTCTCTGTCTCCCTGTCAGCGAGATGCGGCATCGACGTTCGCTCTTCTACGCAAACCTCTTCCTCAGCCCTGCTATGTGACATGTTTCGGTGTTAGCCAGCTGTACGGGTTTCCTCGCTTCCTTCCCTTCTTTCTTCTCCGAGATGTCAATGCTTTGACTCATGTAGAGTCACCATGACTTCAGTGGTTTGGGTTCCTTTGGGGAGAGGCATCCCGTAGGTGACGATGGCGGGGAGGAGAGGCGTCCCGTAGGTGACGATGGCGGGGAGGAGAGGCGTCCCGTAGGTGACGATGGCGGGGAGGAGAGGCGTCCTGTAGGTGACAAAAGGTCTCTCTTTTCGGGGGCACTGCATGACTCTTGACATCCCCTCCTATTCCAACCTGCTCCCAAACCAGACCCCATTGCTCCCTTGGTGGATATGGTGGATGTAGCCTATGGGATATAGCTCTGTGGGAAGGGATGCTGGGGTGCGATGCTCCTGAGAAGCACCCACGGGGGTGGGTCCCCCCTTGGGCAGGGGATGGGACCAGCGCATCCCCCCTGCAGTGAGATGCCTTGCTCTTTGGCATCGCCGCATCCCTCCCCCCAGCCATCTCCCCTCCTTTCCCCATGCTTTACTCCATCCGCCTCCTACCCTTTTATTCCTGAAGGGGCTGCGGAGCCTCCCTCGGGCCGGCCTCCTGTGGCGAGGAGATGGTCTCCTTTGACTTCGGCGTGTTAGAGTGTAAAAGAGCTGACCCCACTGGGGATCAGGCTTGACCCCAAACTGTTAAGGAAAAATGCAGACAATTCTGTAGCCCCATCCTCCCTCCCTCCGCTCCCCCTCTCTTCCTTCGCAGGACCCGGGAATGCCGCCGCTGATCTGGCAGTCCTTGGCCCCGCTCACCTTTGAAGGTCTATTGTATGAAAAGAGGGGCTGAAGAGCTCAGGAGACGCACAGAATGATTTTTAGAAGAGTTTCTAGGAAAAGGAGCGTTGCCGTCACAGCAAGCTTCACTTTCAAAGCATTTTTGTTATTTTTCTCCTAGGAAAAAAAACCAAACCCAAAACTAAAACAAAAACACAAAACAAGGGGGAAATAAAGGAAAAATCAGGGCCCCTGCCTGCTTTGGTTTTCTCCTCCCCTTGTGCTGTTTCCCCGCAGACGTTGGGAAATCGCAACATGTCATCCCTACCTGTCTTCTCTGGCAGGCGCCCGTGTCTCTGCGTGGTGCAGAGGGGAATGGGCTGTCAGCGCCCCGGTGGGTTTTAAATGGGTCCGGGAGAGCTTTGCCCAGCACCCGTGTCACGAGCAGGTGGTGCTTTGTCGGGGAGATAGGGCAAGTCCTGCCTCAGGAGTCGTGGCTTTGTGCCGTGAATAAGGTAGCCTTCAGGGGAGAAGGGGGCTGAAACCGAAGGGAATCCGGTTTCTGTTTTCTAGGTGGCTTTGGGAATCTCTGGCCTTTTAAAAACAAAAAAACCAACCAAACAAAAAAAAGGCAGCAAACGAGCTGCTCCGTAGTTTTGCTGCAACGCTTTTGAGCTGGGAATGTGACTTGCAGAGTGCCTGTTTGAGAGCTCAGCTGGAGCTTCAACAATCCAAGTTTAGAGAAGGGGGGGGGGGGGGGGCAGCGAAAAAACATGCTAAAACGTGAATTTTATTTTTTTTTTTTTTTTATTGCTTGATGTGGAGAAAACCTGGTATGTCAGCACCTCCTGAGGTCCCCACCGTGCTTTGAAAGCGAGTGGATGGGAGCTAGAGAGAAGGCTGCGAGCCTGGAGCATCGGGGAACGTCCGCTGTATCTCACAGCTCCCTGGCCTGCAGCCACCAAGGGGTTAAAGTCACGTCCTTTCTCTTTGCTGTGTTCAAGAAATCACTGAAAATTATGCTCCTTTTTGGAAATGGGCATCTTAGTCCCCTTCTTCTGTCCCTTGCCGGCGCAGAAATTGCTGGGGAGGGGAGAGTCGAGATATCGGGTGCCCTGAAAAATAGTGGGGTGCAGTGTTTGTGTGAGCAAGGAATGTGCAGCCATCCTCCCTGGGAGCTCTTCTCCAGGGAAATGCCACCCCGGGATAAAAAAACAAGTTTCTAGAGGAAAAATGAAGGCTGGAGTCACTGGGTTTTGGACAGCAGCCCAGCAGGTCTGTGCTTGTGCACGAGAAGACCAAACTCGTGCGACTTGGGCATTTTTCTTCTGTTTGAACGGTGCAACCTGAGAACCACTGCCAAGTTATGGAGCAAAATGCCTGAGTCTGACTTTTTATTTTTGAGAAACTGATGTGAAGTCTCATCAGAAAGTGAGAAACTTGATGTAAGCTCCATGTGATCATGGAGCCTTGAGTAAGATCATCTGAAGTCCATGCAGAGAAGCTGGTTTGTGCCGTCGTTAACTCACAGTTTCTTTTCTCTTTCCCCAGCGTGTTTTCCTGCTAGATGATCCCCTCAAAAGTTGTACATCATAGCACCCCTTTTTAGTTTTGATGGGATGTTCCCCAATATTTATGCTTTCAAGAAGCAGGCTATATATCCTGGATGTCTCTGGAATATTAGAGGGATTGTTTTTCTCCAAATGAAGTCAAATAGGGTCCCCATCTCACTTCATGAGAGGTGCAGAATCTCTGGACGCTGCATTAGATACCCAAATTACCACCGGGGTATTATAACAGAGCATGTTGACATGAAAAAAATTAGGCTATTTTCTTTTCAGAGTAGAAAGAAATTGGATGTGTGCGTTCGTGTGCGCTCCAGGTTTGGATCTTTGTGAAAGGGATACGAGGTGGAGAGTATCTGGGGTGTTGGTATGTAAATGAGCGCTTTAATTATTGCAGGCTGGTTGCTGTTTTCCCGTGTCTGGTGCTGTCGGAACACCCGGATCCTATAGGGATGCGGGGTTTCCTGGGGTTGGGTGAGCAGCTGGGGGCTCGTTGCTGCTGCTGGCACATCTGGTCAATACGTGGAAAATGCCTAACCTAGGGTGGGAGGAGGGGAAAAGGGGCGGCAATGATTTTGATGCTGTAATGTAGAATCATAGAACAGGTTGGAAGGTACCTTGAAGATCATTGAGTCCAACCATCAACCTCACACTGACAAAATCCAACGCTAACCCATGTCCCTCAGCACCACATCTACCCAGCTTTTAAATCCCTCCAGGGATGGTGACTCCACCACTTCCCTGGGCAGCCTTTTCCAAGGCTTGACAACCCTTTTTGGGAAGAAATTTCTCCTAATCTCCATCCTAAACCTCCCCTGGTGCAACTTGAGGCCGTTTCCTCTTGTCCCATCGCCTGTTCCTTGGGAGAAGAGACTGAACCCCCGCCCCGGCTACCCGCTCCTTTCAGGGGGTTGTGGAGAGCGAGAAGGTCTCCCCTTAGCCTCCTTTTCTCCAGGCTGAACACCCCCAGCTCCCTCCACCGCTCCTCACAGGACTTGAGCTCCAGACCCCTCACCAGCTCCGTTGCCTTTCTCTGGCCATGCTCCAGAATCTCACTGTCTTAAACGTGGAGTTTTGCTGACTGCTCTTAAGAACTGGAATGGCGGAGCACTGGGCTGACCCTCCGGGTGCTGCCCCTTCCCTTGTGCCGCAGGCAGAGCTTTTCCATGCCAAGATTACTGACTCGAGCCTCGTGCAGATGTCCCGCACATCCTCCTCGTCCCTTGCACACCCCGCTCCCCGCCGCCTTGCCGGGAGGTGGGAAGCCCCCAGCCATGCCGAGGGCTTTGCCTTTCATTATCTCATGGATCTCCCCCGTCTGTGCCCTGGGCTTTTCACAGACCCCCATTATTTCCAATCCCCTTCACTTGCCAAAAGTAATTTGGTGACTTATTATCGGTCAGGCAAAACAACTCTGGGCTCCAGCAGCACCCAGGAGGGGGCCCAGGTCCTTTCAAACCTTTGTCCCCTCCTCCTCCTTCCTCTGTGCGGGCTCCGCTCTCTCTGGACACAGCCGCTGATCGAGCATGCGGCGGGCAGATCCCAGCCCCAATTAGCAGCCTTTGGAAAAGGGCAGGAATTTTAATTAGTCGAACAGCCAATTATATCAATGGACACCCTTTGCCCTCTCCCCTTGCTCCCCTGTCTTCCGCCCCGCAGCCATCTCCCTGTCGCCTTGCTCTCCGTGGGCAAAGCTGCCGGCGGGACCTGGTTGTCGCCAAGCCCGGTGGTGGGTTTGTCCCATCCAAGGCACGGCCACATCCCTGACCTCCGTGTGAACCGGGGCTTCGTGCCCTCCCTGGTCTGAAAAAGAGGGAAATGGGGTAGAAAAGTGCTTCAGATTAATGCAGCCAGAGGCTCAGGCTCGGGTTCGGTTTTCTCAGTCGGATGTCAGGGAGAGGAATGGGATGGGGAGGTTTTGAGACATGAGCCTGCTCCTCCTCTGCATCCGTGGATATAGATACTGATCTGTCTGTCAGCTCTGCTCCGGGATGGCCTTAGAAGTTGGGGCACCAGGGAAACTTCCAGGCTGTTAATACTGTCACTCGCCAATTGGGAATAATCCCTTCAGATCTGATCTGCTGTTTCTTTTTTCCTTGCTTCCTAAAATTGTCTCCGCTCCCGCACCACACAGCCGGCAGTGCTTGGGGCTTTGCTGCATCTCCAAGGTAGCTGAAGGGCACTTATGCCCACCGCTGCCTCTCAGACTGGTTGGGGCATCAAATGGGCGTCCCAAATATGCTGGCCCTTGTCATTGATTAAACTCTTCCTATGTTTGGTGTTTCTTATCGTTTCACTCTAAGTGTTACTCTTTTGCCATAAGATCAGGCTACGAGTCCTCAAATGTGCATGAAACCAAACCCTAAAGCCCCTGGATGTGCTGTACGAGGCAACGCAGCTGAAAGCAGCACTGCAGAGGCTCACTAAATAGATGAGGTCCCAAATTTTGGTTGTAGAAGCTGTCCCAGTTCTCTTCTGCCCGGCAAACACCTCCTCCTGGGGCGTGTAGCAGCTTGGTTTTCCATCCCCAGCTTTAGGGGATGCTCCATCCCGCCGTCCATCCCATCGGATGGATGTCCGCCCACCCCGCCTTTGCCCTGCAGTGGGATCGAGCCGCGTCTTCAGCAGCGCATTAGACTCACAGCATCACAGACTGGCCGGGGTTGGAAGGGACCTCTGGAGATCATCCCATCCAACCCCCTGCCAGAGCAGGGTCACCCAGAGCAGGTGGCACAGGAACGCGTCCAGGCAGGTTTGGAATGTCTCCAGAGACGGAGACTCCACCACCTCTCTGGGCAGCCTGTGCCAGGGCTCTGCCACCCTCACAGGAAAGAAGTTCCTCCTCGTGTTGAGATGGAACTTCCTATGCTCAAGTTTGTGCCCATTACCTCTTGTCCTGTCACTGGGCACCAGCGAAAAGAGCCTGGCCCCATCCTCCTGACACCCACCCTTTAAGTGTTTATAAGTGTTGATAAGATCCCCCCACAGTCGTCTCTTTTCCAGACCGAGAAGACCCAAATCCCTCAGCCTTTCTTCATAAGAGAGGTGTTCGAGTCCCCTCATCATCTTGGTAGCCCTTTGCTGTCCCCTCTCCAGCAGCTCCCTGTCCTTCTTGAACTGGGGAGCCCAGAACTGGACCCAGTGCTCCAGCTGTGGCCTCCCCAGGGCAGAGCAGAGGGGGAGGATGACCTCCCTCGATCTGCTGGCCACGCTCTTCTTGATGTGTGCGAGCGGTGGTCATTGACTTGTAGTGACATGTGCTGGCTATCTACTGCTGTAATGGCCAGGCGTTCACGCGGTGTCTCGGCTGGCGGAGGGGGAGATCCTCTCCCACGGGCTGCCAGCTCTGGTCTTTGCAAGAGGAGCTGTGTAGCGGTGCCGCGCGGGGATGGGTGCGCAGATGTTTTGGTACACGCAGGCAATTACCCTGGGCGCCTTGTTCCCCTCTGCGGGGGCTATTATATATCAGCGGTGGCAGCGAGATGGTCGGGAGCTGATGATACATGATGGGGAAGAGATTCTGAAGCCATCTGTCTGTACCGAGCGCGATATGGGTAACATCTGGTGGGCACGTGTGAAAAATAGGATTATGATAAAAAAAAAAAGGGACTGTGGGAACAACATCTTGCCGTCTTGCCTTAATCTCCCTCCTCCCCTCATTCACTGCGATATCAGATGTTCTCAGGTTGCGAGTCAAAGTGTTTTTCTCTGTGCATCAAATACATACTGTTTAATAGCTGGGTGTTTTAGCATGCTCCAAGCACGGGGAAAAATAACCGAGTCCGCTTCTGCTTAAAATGAGGAAGGGAGGGGGGGGGGGAAAAGGTTGGAGGAGAAGCCAAAGGCCATGAAGGAGACATTGATTTGCTGTTGGTCGTTCGGCCAATTGGTGGGAAGGGGACAACTGCCATGCCATGACTCTACGCTTGGAAGGTACGAGGTACCCTTGGCGGGAGACTGATGGAGCCTCCCAGTTTCAAACCAGGATGTGAAGTGGATGAAATGCTATGCAGAAACTTTGGTGAGATTTCCTACTGTGAAAAAAAAAATAAAAATAAAAAAAAATATGAAGTGAATGAAGCGGAGAGGAGAAGACCATAGCTAGACAAGGAGAAAGCAGCTGATCCCACGCTTCCCTGTCAAGCGTGTCTCTTGCTTTGATTGATCTCTGGGAGGAACAAAGGCTTGCCAGGCTGCCAAGTGTCTCGTATTCCTTGTCGGTCTGGTTTGAGTTCCTCCATCTATTGTGAAGATCAGAGATGAACGTGTCTTGCTCGAGATTTAGCTGTGTTCCTTCTGTTTCCGTCATCTCGAGCTGTAAATAGTCCAGGATTAGACCAAAACTGGCAATTCCGTTACTCACGGATGACGCAGAGCAGGCCGGGCTTTGACTCTGAGGGGCTGCTGACAGTGAATTGTCGGCTTTCTCATTAAATCAAATAGATGTGATTCACAGGGATGAGACACGGGCAGCGCATTAACCACCTCCGTAGAAGGATGGACACCATTCGAACCACAAGAAAACCACCCTCCTTCACCTGGTGCCCTGCCTTTTATCCCCTGCTGTTGGGGAAAGGCCTTCAGATGTTGTGAAAATGCTTTGATTTCCCCTTTGAAAAACTGAGGCGAGGGAGGATGGACGCGTTGGGCTGCTGCACGAGCCGTCGTGCCTGCTGTCTGCTGCCTTCTGGAGCACCCGCAAAGACAGGCAAAGATATACTGCTCCTCCTGGGGGGGGATGGGGAATAAAAGCCCAGAAGCTAATAAAAGTGGGCAAAGTGGCTCATTTCATGGCTGTAGGAGGGGGAGCGAAGGCTATGCATCTTTTCTAGCACCCCCCGGTTCCTTCTTCAGGGCGGAGATTCCTATAAATGCCCGTGATGCGAGATGAGGATCTGCTTTTTCACAACAGTTCAGCCTTCGCTTAGGACCCTAAATAACAGCCAAATTCTTTCGTGAGGACGCTGCCGCATCCAGCAGCTCTTAATATCGCTGGGCTCACTTGAAAATACTGGCTGTAATGGCTGCAATTATGAATTGATGGCCTTAAATCCACCATCAGACCTAATGCCTGGTTTTTCTGTCTGGTTCTTGTTTCCATTCTGCCTTTCCGTTGGTGTTCCACAGCCACAATTATTTGTCATTAGTCATTAATCTTGCAAGCATCAGCTTATTTTTTTCCTT
Organism: Larus michahellis; assembly: GCF_964199755.1. Classification (NCBI taxonomy): domain Eukaryota; kingdom Metazoa; phylum Chordata; class Aves; order Charadriiformes; family Laridae; genus Larus; species Larus michahellis. The sequence continues at coordinate 36,483,493 of NC_133901.1, forward strand.
TTTTTTTTTTTTTTTCTTTTTCCCCAGGAACTGTTGCCTGCTCCCTGGTTTTATTGCTCACCGTTCTCCATCACTCTTTCCCTTGCCTCAGTCTAATCAGTTTTGTACTGCTCTAAAAAGTTGTTTTTTTTCCGACGGGGGAATAAAGCGAGGCAGCGAACGTGCCCGAGAGATGCGCGCGTGCAGCTGATGCTGCCTGCGCCCTCGGGATGTTCATGCCCTGCTTCCAGCCCAGCCCGCTGGCAAGGGGGCAACATCTAAGCATTTTTTTTTTTTTTTTTTTATTAGAGCTGTAATGATCTGCGGGATTTTTTTCTGGCTTGTACGGTGCCCGAGTCTGAGGATGGATAATACCTGCAAGCTGGTTTTGGCAGGGGTTGGGCGTGATGGGCATCTAATGGGAGGTGTCCCTGCCCAGGGCAGGGTGCTGTAACTAGGTGATCTTTAAGGTCCCTTCTATGATTATGTGATTCATTCTATGATTCTATGACCCATGCTCGTGTCCCAGAGCTCCCAGCGCAGCGGGAGAGCCTCTGCGGGGTCTTTCACCGGGGTCCCCAGCTGTGGAGCTGGTTGTGTTCTCCCTGTGGAGCCCAAATCTCATTAAAAGGCAGGCACAGGTGGTTCCCGGCCAGGATGCTGCAGGAAAATGATGAAATAATACAAGGGAGCAAATCTGTCGGACCTTTGACCGGCGTCAGAGGCGAGAGCAGAGATGTAAAAGAACGAGGCTGTGTCTGCAAGGGTGTAAAAGACCTCAGAAATGCACGAGGGCGTTTAATTCAGCGCCGCTCTCTTTCCCAGGGATAGCTGAAAGAGCTGGCTTGCCAGAGACACGTTAGGATGGGTCCTCACTGGCAAAGCAAGCCTGTATTAAGGCAACCCAGGCGTATTCAGGTGCCACAGAGGTGCACTTCTTACAGCAGAAATCAGTACATTTCCAGTTGTTTGAATCCTTTGGCTAAAAAAATATTCATCCTGGTAGGTTTTTTTTTTTGGTTTCGATTTTAACCTTCCTCCGGCACTGGGCAGGAGGAGGGGTGAGGAAAGCTGTTGTATTTCACGTGCAAAGGGGCTTGGCTCGCGGGGAGCACCAGTTTGTAAGCCGCTGAGAGATGCTGGGGGAGAGCTGGTACCTGGCTAATGGGGAGTTGTGCCTAGGAGCTGAATGAACCCTCTGTTGCCAGAGCAGCAAAACATCTCCCAGCTCTTGTTGTCTCCATCCCCGGGGGCGGTTCTGTGCGGGAGAGGAGTGCTGTTAATGGGGGGGACACACACCTCATCTCGTTTGCCTTCAGTCATCCAGGCAGTGTCTTGGGTCCCCCACTAGAAAGAGACAGAACCATGGAATGATTTGGGTTGGAAGGGACCTCAAAGCCCACCCAGTGCCACCCCCTGCCCTGGGCAGGGACACCTCCCACCAGACCAGGCTGCTCCAAGCCCCGTCCAACCTGGCCTTGAACCCCTCCAGGGATGGGGCAGCCACAGCTTCTCTGGGCAACCTGGGCCAGGGGCTCACCACCCTCACAGCAAAGAATTTCTGCCTCAGATCTCATCTCAATCTCCCCTCTTCCAGCATAAAACCATTCCCCCTCGTCCCATGGCTCCCCTCCCTGATCCAGAGTCCCTCCCCAGCTTTCCTGGAGCCCCTTTAGGGACGGGAAGGGGCTCTGAGGTCTCCCTGGAGCCTTCTCTTCTCCAGATTCTCCTAAATGATGCTCCTAAAGATTGCTTCCTACTCTGAGATCTCCATCTTCTTTCTTCACCCTCTCTGAGACTGACTCTTACAATATTTTTCATCGTTTTTGAAGTTCTTGTCTTCCTTACTGTTGCCAAGTTTCCATTTTATTTTTTTTTTCCCTCCACATCTTCCCCCGCCCGGATCCTGAGTCTTTCCAAAGAAATGGCAGGGGGCATTTATGCTTCAGCTGCTGCCGGCCCCTCTGGTGCCTCTCCAGATGGAGAGAGTCAGCGTTGGTCCCGGTTTTCCTTCCTCCGTGCGCACACAGATTGGTAGGATGGGATGAGGAGGGAGGGAGCCACCAAAGGATGCTCGGGGCGAGAAGTGAGGGATTGTGCATCCAGCCCATCAACGTGAAGAAAGTGGAAACAAAGAAGGGATAAGAAGAAGCCGTTCAAATCGGGCACATGTCTGACGCTCACGCATGAGACGTTTTGGCAAATGCGATCACCAGTGGCACCGCGTATAATCTCCGATAGCTGAGCAATGTGGGGCTTTAATTATAGATCTCACCAGGGCTCTGGCAGAAGGTCCCTCGGCAATAGGAGATGGGGAGGGAGGCAGAAGAAGAGAGACTCCGGGCAGCAGAAATGTTGATTTTATGTATTTCCTTATTTATTTTCTCCGTTTTCCTCGGGGTGTTTGTTCCAGTGCTTGTCCCCCCGGTGAGACCAAAGGCCCTTGTCATATGCAAACAGCCGGGGCCGTCTTGGTTTCGGGTGGCCTTGATGGGAGCAGACAGCATGCGATCATTGCTAGGCGGAGGGCGATGGTTCTCGTCGGCTGCTGCATCGTTTTGGTGGCGTTTTGTGTTTGGCCGTGTCACATCGCATCTGTCTGGGCGCGCGGCGGGCTGTCAGATGGTGGTCTCTGAAGCCAGTAAGGCAGAACGGACCTGCTGGTGGAGAGGAGAGCGTGGACCACCGCCTGGGGGGGGACCTGGGAGGGAAGGGACCTCGTGGTTGAGCTCGCGGGCAATGAACAGCGCCGAAGTGGGAGCAAACTGGATGTTTTGGGGAGAAGTGGGACAAAATATCTCTCGGGAAGACGATATCCAGTAAAACCAGAGAGTTGCAGGAGGGAGAGAACTTGTGAGATGTAGGGAATAGCCTAAAATTCAGGCAGACGTGTGACCAACAGGGAACACAATAGCGTTGCGATTTTTTGGGGGCCAACTCCATTAAAAATAGCGTTGCTGAAATGCGCTGAAACCACACACGTACGGCCGTCTCCTCTTGTCTGCTATTAAATGTGGGAAAATGGTGGTTGGGAGTAAGAGGGGGGGAAAAAAGGGTTATTTTTGTTTAAATACTGCAGGACTAGAAAGGATCAAAACCTATGCCGAGTCTTCCCTGAAGCACTAAACATTTCTCATGCCAGCCAAGTGCCCAGAACTTGGCAAGCCTTCGTCAACTTGATCACTATCCAGTAGTCAAATGCAGCTATGGAAATCTTCCAGATAGCTGATGCCTGATCATTAGTATTGTTTAAAAGCATGTTCAGCTTTTAGTGCTGGCTTACACCCCCTTAAGGAGCGCGGAGGTGCCTTACCTTTCAAAGCCGAGTTTAACGCCTCCCGAGGCATCGTGGCTCCCTCAACCCCGCGTCTGCCTCTGCTTATAGACAGGGAAGGTGAGATTTGGGCCGGGCTATCAAAGTTGGTGAGTTGGGGTTGGGTTTTTTATTGCCTTGGTATCAAGTCCCCTTGGTAGTAGCCTCCTGGCTGCTGTGGAGTGGCTTGTTCTGTGTCCCTTCCTGTGGTCACCAGGGATGCAGGTCCTTGGTGGTTGTGTTCCCCCACATGTAACGCTGCAGCAATGCCGTGCAGCAATGTGGCTTTGCCTCTTGTGGGGAAAAAAGTGGCCCAAGAGCAAGAACGGGGGATGACAGGCATCAGTAGGGGACATCTCCAGCTTAGGTGGTCTAGCAGACGTCCACTGTGTGTCCTCCTGCCTGTGTGGACACCCAAGGGAATGAAGCTCTGCAGAGGATTTTCACCTTTTTCTCAGCATCTTTCCACCCAGTTGTTGCTGGATGGAGAAGGAAGGGTGCAACACCTCCTGGTGCAACACTTTTTTGACTTGGTTTCCCATCGGGAGATGCCCACTGAGGTTTTCCTTGCCCCATAGGTGAGGAGTGGCTGGAGATGTCAGTCTGCTTCCTTCCTGATCATCTCCTCTAGCTACTGGCAGAAGAGAAGAGTCATGGGCTGACTGTGGCAGAAACAGACGGAGAATCACAGAATCACAGAAACTTCAGAGTTGGAAGGGACCTCTAGAGATCATCTAGTCCAACTCCCCTGCTAAAGCAGGATTGCCCAGAGCACGTTACTCAGGGCTGCATCCAGGCGAGTCTTGAAAATCTCCAGAGTAGGGGACTCCACAACCTCCCTGGGCAGCCCGTTCCAGTACTCTGTCACCCTCACCGTAAAGAAGTTTTTCTGTGTATTTGAATGGAACTTCCTATGTTCTAGCTTGTGCCCATTGCCCCTTGTCCTGTCACTGGGAACCAATGAAAAGAGTCTGGCACCATCCTCCTTCAACCCACCCAGGCCAAAAAAACTTCCCTTATTTTTCTTCTGCTTGGTGTGGGTGTGTTGCCTCCTCTTGGCAGCAAAGGCTTGGAGACCCCTCAGCCCCCAGGCCAGGCACCGTCTCCTGCTGCTGTGGCTGTTCCCGACCAGAGGACCCCGGTGTCTTTCCCAGGTGGTCGGATGGCAGGAGCGGGGTGACTTTGGGCAAGGGGAGCTCCCCTTGTTCTCAGAGAGGTGGGGAAATGTTGGTTGCCCCTCCGTGCTAAGGAGGGGAGGAGAAGACCTGGATGTCTCCGAAAACCCTCCCTCCTTTTCTCACCCCAGCTGTATCACCTCACCCTGCTAGAACGCTGGGTTTTAAAGCTCATGGAAGGGAGGGAGAGAGCCGTGTTTGACACAGATTGTCCGATATGGCTTAAAAAAACGCTCACGTGTTCGTAGCCTTAGAATTAGCCAAATGTGGTAGCAGGGCTAAGAGGAGAGGAATCAGCCAAACGCTCCGTTTTCCCATCCAAAACTAGCTAAGATGGATGTGGGAGAGACTGAGAGGGAACAGCGCAGGCAAAGTGGACCTATTAAGGCAAGGTAGGAAAGGCAAGTCCTGAATTTCAGGACACAGTGGCTGACCTTTCTTGTTGCTTAGCAGAAATCAAAACAAAAATAAGCTGAAAAACCTTTTTCCGCCTCATTTTCAAAGCCATCTCTGGCCTGGAAATAGCCCTGAAATGAGTCTGAGAAGTTAAGAGCCGCCCAGGGAGGCTTAGGGAGGGCCCTGCTGGGGTGCTAGGAAGGTTTGTTTGTGTGCAAAATGTATTATTACATATCTCGGAAAACAGATGACATTATATTGCTTTACATTTGCGCTATTTTTGCTTCAAGGCTGCAGCGTGATTTGTGGTGGTGGGGCCAAGGGAAGATAACAAATGGGTGTTGGGAGCCTATGAAGAATGGAATTTTCCCCCCTTCTGTTATAGTATTAAATAGCTTATTTGTATTACAGCAATTTCTTTCTTTTTTTTTTTATTGTGGTGTGCTTAGAGGAAAAAAAAACTTCATTTGCTAATGCCACATTATTTAATTTAATCAGGCTGAGGTACACCTTTAATAAATTTGCCTCCAAAATGAAAAATTGCAAAGATGCGGCAGAAGAATATTTTAATGAAAACTGATGATGTAGCAAGTTAGAGCAGAATTATTGTCCTCTTCCTGCCCTTTCCTACCACCCAGCAGCACAAGAGAGCAGCCGATATCTCTCAGAAAATCACAGGCCGTGACGTAGATGGCTTTTTTTTTTTTAAGTTTCCCTGTCGTGAGATCGACTCTCTCGTGGAGTTGTTTTCTGATTTCTAGGTGACCTGCCAAGAAACCAGGCCCGTGAGTAGCGGCGCTGAGATAAGGCAGGCAGCAGCGGCTCTCGGTCTGCAGGACGTGTAAGGCGAGGTTGGGTTGTCCAGGTGTGGAGCTGTGCACAGGGGGGGACTCTTCAAGGGCAGGGGACGCATGACAAGGAGGACTATTCTTAGGCGGATCCTCCGCTAGTCCCGAATCCACCCTGCCGTCCTTCCAGATGATGGCACTCGATGGTGCCAGCAAATATTTACCCAGCCCCAAAGCAGCCTTGCTGCTTCTTGTGCCGGGAGAGCAGCGACTGATGGATGCAAAAAAAAAAAAAAAAAAAAAAAAAATCAACACTTGCAAGTACATATAAGGAGGAGGATCTACCGATGCTTTGGGGGTGCTCTTGGGAGAGCTGAATTCAATGAGGCTGACACCAGCCTCTTCAAAAACAGGGGCATTGCCTTCTGCCTCCCACCAATGCCGAAATTTAGTCTTTGAGCATTTCCCTTTTATTCTGTGCAGATATATGCAGGAAGAGTAACCACAGCTTTATCAACAGGCAATGTTGCCGTGACACGGCAACGTCAAATGAGGTCTTGCCTAGACGCGGCCCTGTTTTCCTCCAGAATCTCTCTCAGCTCATCAAACTGCTAAGCTGTCACGTGGGGGAACAGAAATTCCTGGAAAGAGAGCAAAATAAACCCAGAAAGCAGAGCCAGCCTCCACAACTGGGAGACACACGCCTGCTCCTGGAAGCAACATGTCCAAACCCACCACGTCGACCAGGTCTCTGTGTGGCAATAAATACAAAAGATAAATCTGGGCTGAAAAGTATGAATCTTTCCCTGCTTCTGAGTGCTTCCAGGGTCATTTGGGTGGGAAGTGTCCTGTCGGCCAAATCATTAGAGAGAAGGTCCTTTGCTTAGCCCTGGAGCCTTTTCTCCTTCTGCTTGGTCTGTCAGTGATGTCATCACAATCACAAATTTATGACATCAGAACTCGAGTCCATGGGAACAGTCATGGCAGATGAAGTATTACTGGTCCCCTGTAAGCAAAGTGAAAACTCAGCAGAAAGAAAAACTTGGATAGAATTTATGAGTCTTCTCTAGGAACCGATGTCACTCCTGGCCTGGGGCCACCATAGCCAACAGGATTTACACTCCCTGTGCCGTGGGCCTTGCTCTCATGGGATCAGGCTACGATTAATCCAGCCAAAACTGATACCATGCCATAGAGCACCGAGGCAGTTGTTGAGAAGACCTGGTGAGAAAGACCAGCCAGAGGTAGAAGTGCCCCAGGGGAGGTCCAGTGCACGAGAAGCTCTACCTGCTGGTCCATTTTTACCTCCTACTTGACGAAAAATGCAAAGAATGGAGCCAGTTACATGGCTGTAAGACAGAGAGCTGATGGGTAATTTTTTTTTCCTCGTCGTCTCGCTCACTGGATGGACCCTGGATGTTCTTCAGGCTCATCCACCAGGCATGGTGAGCGTGCCCATGATTTAATTCTCTGCGTGATGAAGGTTTGGTAACGAACTGCCTCTGCTCGCAAGCTGGCAAACCGGCACATCATGTGAGGTATCTCTTTTCCACTTCTTGCTAGTCTAGGCTGGATCTCAGCTGACGGCCTCTGCATCCCACAGTTGCTCTCTTGGATTGGGCAGACCTTTAGGGTGGTCTCGCGTGCCATCTCCCAAGTATGCTCCATCAGCTGCAGATTGGTGGCGGCAACAAAAGCTGTCCGTAAAATATACTCTTCCCCAAAGAGTGAGCTGTGTTTTTCCAGGTTTGCTCGCTATCCTTTTACTGGTTTCCATGAAAACAAATTGCAGTTTTCATAAACATAAACTACCATCTGGCCCTGAAACGTTGGTGGGTGTTTATATCTCCCGTCGATGGGATTTGCAAACTGTCAGGAAAATCCTAGCAAGGTGGGGTAACTTTGGCACGGCTCCACCACGCTTCAGCTCCAACCCAGATCGCTCGCTCCAAGGCCAGGTTTGCGGTTGTGGGTTCCGCCGCCTTGGTTTGGTTGTAGCGCTGCGCAGCGTCATCCTGAGAAGCCTTCTCCTCGGGAAGGTTTGTTAGGAGCGCCTGAGCCCTCAACCTGGAAAAGAAGCACGCACAAAAAAAAAAATAAATCAAAAATGGTCCTTTAGAGCTGTTCTGGTGCAAGCTTTTGTTTGGTGGTGACTCAGTGCCAGGCATGAGCCTGGTACCATCTGCTTGTAGCCCTGGTGGTCACGCCCCAGGAGCACAGCAGGAGGACACAACCAGTATGGGACTGGGATGTACAGGCTGCCTGTTAGCGCAAACCCGGTTCCGTCATCCTAAACCGAAGAAATGCTCCCCCCCTCCCCACCCCCAACTTCACTTAACAGAGCCATTAGCACTCCTATTAAATATTTAGCTTGGCGCGCCGTGTTATCCTACCTGCGAGCAGGGAAGGGCAAAGACCGGAGCAGATGGGACGGGGATGATTCAGAGCGTGGTGTTATGTCCCAGAGCGCTAGCCAGGGAGCTGCTTAAATCAAATCAGGCTTAGTAATGGGAAAGTACATAATTAGATGCTTTAACGATCATGCCTGCCCTGTGTGAGGTTTTGCAGGCCGTTTTTTTTCAGAGTGAGTCAAGTCTTGGATGAATTCTCTGGAAAGGTTTCCGTGATCAATCTGGGCTGGGGCGGGGAGCGGAGGGGACATCTCCAGGATGGTGGGGTTTAAAAGGATGGGTTTGTGCATGTGGCAGAGAAGAAATCAAAAAAGGAGGAGACCTTACCGAAGATGAGAATTTTGGCCACGGCACACCAGCTGTTTGGGTGCTGGAGAACAGAGGCAGTAAGAGATCAGCAGGGGTATGGTTGCCTTCAGTTCCTGTGTCTGTTCACCAAAGCTCATCAAAGGGTGGGAGTCTGACGACAGAACGCAGCTGGCAAGGAAAAAACGTGTGTCCCTAAAGCTGCCTGGCAATCATGATGCACCGAAGAGTCTTTCTCTTCTCACTGGCTTTAGCGAATAATGCCACAGCGTTGCCACGGGTTTGGTGGATGCTGAGCAGAGGGTTGGCATGGAGGTGGGGGCTCGGCGGCTTGAGGGCTCGCCCCCTTTCAGCACTCGCAATGAGGAAGGGCTGCCACGTTGTTGTTTGGTTGGGTTTTGTAGAGGTGGGAACTAAGAGGACGGGTTTGATACGCAGACTTTTGGCAGGCCTGTTGACAAAGGTCACGTCACAAACACATCTCCAAACCAATGTCGTTTCTAAAACATTTTCTCCCTGCATTTATACTGGTAAACAGGTTCAACCTCTCGATGAGACGTTTTCCAAGGTAAAGTCTTCAGAGATACAGTAAGGCTTGATATTGCCCAATGGGCTTAGGAATGGTTTGGGAAAGCCTTTGAATGCCTGAAGGGCTCCAGCAAGAGGACTTCAGTAGGTCTTCCATCTGTGCTGATGCTACACTGGTGTTAAAAGATGACCTATAGCTAAGAAAGGAAGGAAGCTGGCCGGATACTTTTTATGGAGCTTTTTCAGATAGAAAATGCTTACTCACGGGGCATCCATCCAGGGTACGGGAGACCATGTTTGAAACCTCTTGCCTGATAGACAGCGGGGATTAATTAAATATGCACGGGGCCAGAGAGAGGCAGAGCAAACATACAAAGTCTTCATCTTCTAGGGGAACGCTCACAACCTGCATACTGTGTTTCTTCGGCTGGTGTGCATTCCTTCTCCCTCTTGAAAGAATCAAACATTAAATTAAGAGGTCTTTGGAAGAGAAATCCCTGGACATCACAGCTCTCACAGTTCTTGTTTTCTGGCTAGTTCTCATTCCCACACAGGATACTGACGTAGTCGGATAAGGGTAATTCTGGGGACCTTCAGGTCTTTCTTGGATGCTGGACTTGAAGACGTGGCTTGGAGTCCACTCGCATTTTAAAATTGACCAGAAATGACAAAAATTGATCAGAAATGAGAAGCGACGCATTCCTTTGTGCTCATTCCCCACCCCCCATCACTCCCACATTCCTTAATGGGTGCTCTCCCCTCCTGCCGCAAATACAGAAAACCCGCCTGCTGTGCCTCCTCTCCACCACCCCCAGCCTTGGTTGATGTCTGTGCCCCCCGCCCCTGCAAGGGAGAAGGAGCTGTAGCCGACCTCGCCTCCTGCTCGCTTGGCATCCCGTAGGCAGCACCTTCAGCGTGCAATCAGCTCAAGGAGAAGGCCCTTCCATCAGCCGCTGGGGTCCCCTCTATTTTAAAGAGCGTGTGGCGTATTGCGCAAATAGCAGGTGAGGGTAAAGAACTCAAACGTGGCCTGATTTGGTGCTCTCCAAAAAGGACTTTTCATGCGAGCACCGTCCCAGATTGTTGCAGATGAGAGACAGAAAGAGAAAATGTATCGGTATGAGTCCCTCCTTGAATGCTTCCACTCTGGGCTGCTGTTTCCTTTGCGGCTCTTCCCCGCATCGCTGAGACAAATCAGGAGCGCTCTTCTATTTAATAATAGGGGAAATTCAAGTGATTTCAATCAATCAGCCTTGCTCAGGGTCTCTGGAGGACCGCAGCTCCAGCTCTCCTTCCCCATCACGCTCAGGAAAAAAAAAAGAAAAAAAAAAATATAGCCAGGAACATCACATTTATAGGTTGGCAATTAATAAAGAAATCCCATCGTTCAGAAAAATAGGTAAATTGTGTTAGAGTCAGACTGTGGGCTCGGCTGCTTAGCAATGAGGAGAGCCGTCTGAGGCTGTATTTTACCCTGCTTGGCATTTTTTTTTTTTTTTTAAACAAAATGTTGTCCATCTCTTTCAACTCCTCTTGGCTGGAAAGAGAGAAATAAGCATTTTCCAGGGGCCAGGCTGGAAAAGCTCTTCATCTCTGCTCTGAAAGGGAAGAGGCGGCGGTCACCCATGGGAGGATCTGATTGTACCTGAACGGATCGATACTTTTTCTTTCCCTTCACGAAGTCCATCAAACCTCCTGTCTCTTGAAATCTATGGAAGTAGCCATCCTCCTCTCTGGCAGCCCGTTCTTGGTGGTCCCCCTGGCCATCAAGGAAAGGGTGAGAAATGCGTGGCTGATGTCTACCTGCAACAGGGAGCTGGGGCCAGGGGGCTGAAAAAGAGAGAAGGTGATGAGAAAGCGGAATCTCTTCCTCCCTCTGCTCAACATGCAAGGGAAAAAAAAAATAATAAAAAAAAATCCTCCTCCCTTTAGTGAAAGCCATTACAGAGAAAGAGGGAAGGAGGAAAGAAAGGAAGAGGAAAGTCATTACAAGGCTTTGAATCTGGAGGTCTTTTAAATCTCTTAAACCGAATGTAGGTTGTCAGCAAAGAAGAAAAGCAGACACTTTGCTGATAGCGCAGGTACTGGTAAGACCTGGTGCCCTTCCGATGAACACTGACAAAGCGCTTTCGGAGGGGAAGGAAAGGAAAATCCACCAGCGTTTGGAGTTTGCCCTGCGGCGTGGCCTTCATCCGAACCATGATGTGCGTTGCTTGGTAAGGAAGACGTGGAGGTTTCTCATCGGCTGGCAGGACTGTTCCCGGGCTGTCGGCGGGGGGAGCAGCTGTAAAACACTGCTGATGGGTCTGGGAGCCGGCAGGGAACAAGGGCAGGAGATGGCTCCCTTCTTCTTGCGTCTGATTTAATACCAACAAAGGGGTTTGGGGAGGAGGCTGCCCTGCTCACGTCTGGATCTAGGACTTCCAGAGCAAGTCTTTTGAGATTTCGGTGTTCCCCGGGGGCTTTCTGTAGAGCTTTTCTGAACTCAGCCTCAAGAGGGCCATGGGTTGCTGGTTTGGCTGTATTCCTGCAGGCAGGGCCAGGTGGGGATGCTGTCGTAGGATTATACGTACGGATATAGGCTCCTGATCTTGGGCCAGCAGAGCGACTATCGTGGCATGCCTTTTGCACCTCTTCTTGGTGCCCGAGCAATGAGTTGTCGCTTTGTCGTGAACAGAGGGCTTTGAACTCTGGGGTGAGCTCTTTTGCCACCAAAACTCAGGCGGCAGATTGAGACGAGAGCGTGCACCTCGTGCCCTTCCCTCCCAGCCGCGAGCAGATGTGTTTCCTTTGTCGATGGTCCCACAGAGCCCCTCTCCCCGCTGCTGGCTGGGAAAGCACATAGTCCTGCTCGCCTCGCAACTGTTGCTTCCAAACTTGCATTCAGCTGCTGCAGAGGCAACTTTTCCTTTAATGATAATGGGAACAAAGAGTCAAGATGGACAAGAAAGGATGACAACAGTGTGAATTAGCAGTCCACGCAGCCAAGAGATGTATGTAGTAACCTCTTTTATGTCTTATTCTCGCCCAGGGATACCTTTGTCTTCTGCAGCACGGAAGGATTTTTAATCTTCTTCACAAAGACAATCTTTGCAGGAGGGGGGGAACAATCAGCTTTTATGGGGCTGTTCACTCCTTTATTTATTTGCAAATTCTCAGCAACAGTCAAACTTGTGCAAGGGATGAAAAAAAGAAGAAAAAAAAAAAAAAACAATCCAGAAAAGGTGAATGGGAAGATGGGTATTTTTCTTCTTACTGTATCCCACAGAATAAGAAACGGATGTCTTACACATATATAAATAATAGCCCTCTATAACCTACCAGTATTGAGATGTAAATGAAGTAACAGTGGGAATTTTATCTCATTCAGCATGAAAAATGAGTCTGCTGTTAGAGGGAGTTTAAAGGCATGCCTTTGAAGCTGGAGGCACGAGCCCTTTGCCGAAGCACGGAGCAGTGCGGGAGGAAGGCAGGGCATCTCCAGCCAAGACCCCTCCTGCCAAGCGGGGGGGTTCCCTCCCCATGTAAGCTCTCCAACACGTAATGGCAGAGCAGCCAAAGAACTGGAGGGGGCAGAGGGACGGTTCGTGTGCTGCTGAAGAAGAAAGGCTACGTGTTATTCTGCTTGAAGCACGGGAAGAGGTCAACCTTGATCTCCTTCCCTCTAAATTGTCCCTGGGTGGCAGCTTGGATAGCAGACCTTAACACCTGCCCCCGCCTGGTGCTGGGGAGGGACAAGGGGACCATGGGCTCTCCCGTGGCATCCACGGCCTTCAAGCACCAAGATGTTCCTCCTCTTGATGCCGGGAGTAGCAGGCAGCACTTTGTACCCATCCCTTTCTCCAATTTTCCATCAAAAAGTTAGTACACAAAGGCTCTTGGCGCGTACAAGAGTCTTCCCTCTCCACGAGTGTCTTCGGTCCCGGCATACCAATCACTCAAGTGAGCTCCAGACATCTTATTAACGATTCCAAGTGAGATCCTATTAAAATGGCACTGTCAAGTTGGTTAGGACCAGACTCTCTTCATCTGTCAAGGAGACTCCTCTTGATCCTATCTGCCTTTTTTTTTTTTTTTTTTTTTTTAAAAAAAAAAGACAAACACCACCCCAAATTTGCAGCATTTGCTGGTAAAACGCAGATTTTGATGGTTGTTTAGTTTTGCGGAAGCCGCTGTTCATGCAAGGTTACACCCTCATAGTTGGGAATTAGGAAATCAGGGTCGCAAAGATGAAGATGGATTGTAGTTTGGCTCCCTCTGAGAGCGTTTGTCAGACGGAAGGCGATGGACGGGGGGAAAGAAAACCCACGGCAAAATAAGATTCCCTTAATGCTGTCACATCCTTGTTTTTTTACAAAAGGGTTTTGTTCACAACAGTATGACTGGAAAGGCTTTTTGGAACAAAATCATGTCACGCTATTGGAAAGACGCTGTTCCTGAAGATCTCTGTGGTCTCCACTTGTGAATACGTACATAGATATATACATACATATATATATACACACACACACATATATGTACACATATAAGGGTCTTTCACTCAAACAGAAAAGCAATTAGTTCTTGCATCTCAGGCTGTGATCAATTATCCTGCAGATAGCATATGGGCATGGAGAAAAGGAATAGTTCCTGAAACATGTTTTGTTTTGTTTTGTTTTTTTTTTAATCTGAGTGTTTACCAACCAGTGAAGGAACCGGAAAATCTGGGATAACATCTGTTTGCTTCTGCGTGCTGCCCAGAAGTCAGGGCTGAACTCAGCCCTTGCGTTCTTAGCCCTAAAACCTGGCTTCGCCTGTAAAACATGGGGTCGGGACTGGGTAGATAAATGCTCTAATCTGGGCGCATCATAAACCTGGAGCGCGTGGATTCATCACTCCGCTCCTCAGCCATAGGAAAGGGAATAAACAGCATTTCTCTCTCCTTGCTGCCTCTCTCCGCTTTACCTTGCTGGCCTTTCTTTGGAGAAGTCTTTCTCTGCGGTTTGCTCACCATCTGGGCTATTGAACTTTTTTTTTTTTTTTTTTGCGTTTTAATATCGAAGTGCTACCGTAGTAAATGGTCATTATAAAGCTATAAATAGTTCACAGCACTCCAATTAGGAAGCTGCGCTTAATTGCATGAAGAACCAGAGGAAAAAGTTAGCTGCTGCTGCAGTCCTTGATGAGGAGACCCTTGAACTTAGCAGAAGGCATTCTCAGGTCATTTCAGTGGCCGGATAACAGGCAAATTAGATGTTTTTTCCCCTGGGTTAAGGGCATGAGTGGAGAGGCTGGGCCCTCTTCTCTTAGCAGGCAGATAAATACGTGTCGATGTCAAGAAAGCGAGAGACCGGGGTTTGAAGAGTTTCTGAGGTCTGATAGCCGAGCCCTACGCCAGACGTGCCATTTTGGCTGCGGATGAGCGACGTGCCCTCAGCTTCACCTGCCTTTTTCTTCCTGCCCTGCAGCTTTACTGGCATCGCTCCCAATGAAGCAAGACTCTGCTGCCCGTGGCTCACCTTTCACGCTAGCTATTTCATGGTTTGGGCATCCTCCCCAGCATCGCGGGGGTCCAGAGAGAAACCAGGGGGTGCATCAAAAGCAGGGTGCCCAGCGGGTTGAGGGAGGGGATCCTGCCCCTCTGCTCCGCTCTCGGGAGACCCCACCTGGAGTCCTGCATCCAGCTCTGGGGCCTCCAGCATAAGGAGGACACGGAGATGTTAGAGCGGGGCCAGAGGAGGCCCCGGAGATGCTGGGAGGGCTGGAGCCCCTCTGCTGCGAGGACAGGCTGAGAGAGCTGGGGGGGTTCAGCCTGGAGAAGAGAAGGCTCCAGGGAGACCTCAGAGCCCCTTCCCGTCCGTAAAGGGTCTCCAGGAAAGCTGGGGAGGGACTCTGGATCAGGGAGGGGAGCCATGGGACAAGGGGGAACGGTTTCACACTGGAAGAGGGGAGATTTAGATGAGATCTGAGGCAGAAATTGTTTGCTGTGAGGGTGGTGAGCCCCTGGCCCAGGTTGCCCAGAGAAGCTGTGGCTGCCCCATCCCTGGACGGGTTCAAGGCCAGGTTGGATGGGGCTTGGAGCAACCTGGGCTAGTTGAAGATGTCCCTGCTCATTGCAGGTGGTTTGAACTAGGTGATCTCTAAGGTCCCTTCTAACCCAAACCATTCTGTGATTCTAGGAACTTGGAGGAGTAAGTGATGGCAGAGCAGCTCCTGCTTGCTCCCAGGCTCTCCACTGAGCTTTGCTGAAGTCACCGATGATGCTGGTACCTACCAGAGGATGCAAGAACTTACAGGAGAACTAGAGCCCACAGTGGATCAATAGATTAACGCGCTTTATCTGCTAAATTCTGCAAGAGTATTGCAAAAAGCAGAGTACAAAAATTACGTTGAAAAAGAGTGCTTGGCAGTGTCCTTTTCACATTGCTCAGACAACGGCCTTCCTTTCCAATGCCTTTGTAGCAATTTGCATGCTATTACCCACAATGCCTTCAGCTTTAATGCTATTACATCTTGGCAGTCTCTCTAACCTAATGATGACAAACACTGCAGTATTCCTTATCTGCTCTTTGCCAAAAAACCCCAACAATTATTTGGGGGCGGGGGGGGTGGGAGTGGAAAAAAGTGATTTGTCTGCTTTTTTCTCTCTCCTCTCCCCTCTTTTTTTCTTAGTCTACAAAGGCTCCGGGGGAAGGAAACGGGAGAGAGAGAACTTTAGGAGAGGACTGGCTGTAATGCCAACTCCAACGAGGAGACCAGGCTGTTTGGACTGCTCATCCCACAGCCCGTTCCCTGTCCCTTTTCCAGCGCTTCTCCTAACACCTACTTCTCCTGCCGTTTTTCCCTGATCCGTAGTGTTTCCTTTCGTCTGCTTCTTGTCTTACCACCGAGATGGTAGAGGCTTTGGGGCAGGGACTCGTGTTTTGGAGCAGTGCTGCACGCTTCCAGGGGATGGCTTAGGTGCCGTCCCCTTCTAGGTCTATGCTGCTCTCCAGGCTTCCTGTGCTGCTCTTCAGGTTTCTTTGCTCTTCCCCTGTTCAGAGATACATATCTGAGCGATGCAATGAGATATTCTGAGCGCCGAATGGTAATTTCTGCTTGGGCTGGTGGTGCTAAGTTGGTGGTGGAACGGGAGACGGTGCCAGCCGGCTGCTTGTTCCCCGGCAAGACGCCCGCAGCGCCATTGTTGCAGACCTGGGCTTTGTCATGTGGGGTTTGGGGGGTGCCGTCCTCCACTGGGATTCGGTCCCGGGGGTGGGGGGGGCACCGTCGTGCTCAAAGGACACCCTCTGGAAAAGTCAGAGAGACGAGCGCTTTGGCAGGGCGGCAGCGATGTGGCGTTTTCCTTTGTTCCCTGCACTAACCCAGCTTTTCGTTATCTCCTTAAAGCAAACAAAACTGGGACAATCAGCTCTGTTTGCCCGCCCGGCGGAATTAACTCCTGGCGTGCGGCGGCTGTTGATCCAGCCCAGGTGACGGGTGACCCCAGGTGATGGGGACGTCCCAGGGGTGGGTTCGGGCATCCCTGGGGGATAACGTGGCTTCCTCCGGCCCAAGGGACAAGCTTTGTCCCAGGGGGGCAAGCATGCCGAGCTGGCCCCTCGGCTGCGTTCCTCCAGACAGAATAATGGTAAGAATAAGGCTCGTAAAACACCCGTAATAGCTCTGGTTTTGGCTGCTGCAGAAAGCCCTGCTGCTTTCCCCTCTTTAGCTCGCTTCCGATTCAACCGTCCCGTGGATTCCCAGGGGATGGCAGGGAACACGCGCCTGGGATCGGGTTTTCGGCGGCCAAGCATCCACCCCCCACCCCCCCCCATCCTTTATTTTGGGCTCCGCAAGAAAACGGGCTGAGAGCCAGGGGCAGAGCCGGATTTGTTTAGAAACCAGCCTGAAAATAGAGTGGCAGCGGCACATGGGGCGCTCGCCGGAGTGTGGGAGAGGCAACCAGGTTCTCTTGCAAAGCTGCCCCTCCCTCCTCCTCCTCATCCCCCTCCCTGGCTTATTAATTAACCTCTGTTAATTAAGCCGCAGCTCTCATTGCTAGAAGGTATCGGCGTGTTCGGGAGCTTAGCAGGATTAAATATTATTAGATGTTCTCGGATAACAGGAATGCCTCTGTGCCGGAGCTCGAGTTTGGTGGCTGGCCTGTGAGCTGGAGCTAGAAAAGCGGGGGAGAAAGTTTTTATTCATGTAGTCGTGCCCGAACTGGATAGTCTGGCCCTGTGGAGGGGGAAAAAAAAAAAAAGAATTAAAATTAAAAAAAAAAAAGCTGTTTTCAATAGCAGAGTTCTCCTTAACCTCACCCGGGGAACTGGCGGCTCTGAGCAGACGCTGCCAAATAGGATGGAGGAGGAGACGGGATATGGTTATAAAGCGAACGCGGGTGCTTCGTTGGGCTGAGGTTAGCGGGAACTGGTGTATTCTGTGCGGCGGCTTTCCCACCTCTGCTTGGCACTGGGCCTTGCCGTGCCGCCCTCCGCAGGTCCGGTCGCCCACCTCCCCGGCATCCCGGGATTTTCATCCCTCTCCCCCTTGGTGGGATCATCCTACACAGTCCCACGGAGAGGTGAAGGCTGCCACAGAGCATGCCGGCTTCTAAAGTGAGCAAACATAATATTTACATCAATAAGGCTCCCCGTGTTTGACCAGAAGCTAAACAATTTAAGGGAAGATTGATTTGTTACGTTAAAGGGTAAACCGGGTCAGGGTTATGAAAAGAAGCTTTAAATACCATTCACAAAAGCAACATAGCAAATCCCCCCGCTGCTCTTTCGGCGCTGGAAATGTCACAAAGAGATAATTCAGGCGGCGGAGGAGCTGCCACATGAAAGCGGCGCTGGGGAAATGCCCGCTTCGGAGGGCTTCATCTGCCGCCTCACACGCCGCTGGCTGGGGAGCTGGGGTTCGTGTTGCCTCAAACTTTCAGACCCTTTCCAGGTTGTAAATTGATTTGTTTTATTTTATTTTTCACTTGGGAGCAGAAAGCCGAAAATTTCCCATCGAATAAGAAGTCAGATTCAGAGAGGCAGCTTGTTTAGATAGCAGTGCAGCATCCCAAAAAAAAAAAAAGTTGAAAAGAACTCATAAAAGTAAACAAGGCGAGCGTGAGAGACATTCAGATGGTTCCCTTCCCCTCACCCCCCTCCCCGCTTCCCCGCCGGTCAAGCTTTTAATTGCCGGGAATTCGAAGCAGCTGCATTTTCAGCTGGAAAAGTTCTCCGGTGCGTTTTTACAGCAGTTTCCTTCAGCGTAGGAGCCTGGGGAGCAGGATGGCGCTTTGCTCCCCTGGGTCAGACGGGCTGTACGCGAAGCGGGGGATTTCAGGGCGGGGATCAAAAAGGCTCTGGGTGCCTATTAAGCATCTAATAATCTTTCATTGCAGGAAAAAAAAAAAAAAAAGAGGGTTATTTAGCCCTGAGTCACGCAATGAATGGCTTTTAGCATGTTTCGCCCTTTTTCCCATGAGCAGGCTGTGACTTTTTCCTCCCCAAATGAACCATGACAAGCCCCTATCCAAACAGTAATAATAGTAGTAATAACAGTAATTATCCCAGCAGCAATATTAATCATAAAAACCTCAATTTTTTTAAAATTTTTTAATTTTTTTTTTTAATTTGCCGCTCTCAAGAGCACTGAGCAGCTGACGTGGGCTGCCTGCGCAGGGCCCTGCCTGTCTCAGCACCTCCCTCGCCGCTCCGTAGCCCACCTGGGGGCTTGATGCTCCCAAGTTGGGGGGACACCGAGCCTTCTGGGGCGTAATTTGGCCTGTTTCAGGCTGATGGAGGGCAATACGCTTGGTCTCTTCTGCTTTCAGGGATGCCTGGTGGGTCCGGCTCTGCCCGCTCTCCCGCACAGCAAAAGCCAGCAGCTTTAGCAAAAGCGGATTAGATCCTCCTCCAACGCCGCTGGGGCTCCGGCTCTCCGCTAAAGTCATCGGTAGCCGCAGGTGCTCCTCTGTGGCGGCTGCCCTTTCCATTCCCGAAGCTCAGGGAGGCGAGGCAAGACACACGTGTAAGGGCTGATGGGGCTCATCCGACGTGAAAGGGCAGCCAGGTGAGCCGCCTCCTGCCTGGAGAGTCTGCCACTTGGGAGACATTTCCCTTTGTTCCCTTTTCCCAGGGAAGGGGAAAGCGGGAGAGGGAAGCCAAGACATGGGGAATCAGAGAATTCCTCTTTTGACTGGTTTAGTTGGAGGTGTCCCTGCCCAGGGCAGGGCTTTGGAACTAGATGATCTTTAAGGTCCCTTCCAACTCAGACCATCCCGTGAAGAAGTTCTTTACACTGAGGGTGGTGAGACACTGACCCAGGTTGCCCAGAGAGGTGGTGGAGGCCCCATCCCTGGAGACATTCCAGGCCAGGCTTGATGAGGCTCTGAGCAACCAGGTCTAGTTAAAGATGTCCCTGCTCACTGCAGGGGGGTTGGACTGGGTGGGCTTTAGAGGGGTCCCTTACAACCCAACACACTCTATGATTCTATGGCTGCTGCTCTTCCCCCCCCGGCTTTGGTGCCATCCCGGTTTGGTTGCTGGGAGCTGAGCGCGGAGCAGCCCCTCTGAAAGCACTGTCTTTAGCGGGCTGCTGGTGTTCCTCCCCGCGAGCAGGCTGGGGTAGCTGTGCGGTGGGGTGCAGCAAGAGGGGATGCTCCTCCGCCCCCCAGCAAAAGCCCCGCAGCTCAACTGCCAAGGAAATGCCACCAGGAAATGCGGAGTTTGGGGGGGGAAAAAAAAAAAGCTTTACAAGGCCATGACAGATATGCACAGCCAGCAGCCCCTCTGCTGTAAGGACAGGCTGAGAGAGCTGGGGGGGTTCAGCCTGGAGAAGAGAAGGCTCCGGGGAGACCTCAGAGCCCCTTCCTGTCCCTAAAGGGGCTCCAGGAAAGCTGGGGAGGGACTCTGGATCAGGGAGGGGAGCCATCAGACAAGGGGGGACGGTTTTACACTGGAAGAGGGGAGATTTAGGTGAGATCTGAGGAAGAAATTGTTTGCTGTGAGGGTGGTGAGCCCCTGGCCCAGGTTGCCCAGAGAAGCTGTGGCTGCCCCATCCCTGGAGGGGTTCAAGGCCAGGTTGGACGGGGCTTGGAGCAGCCTGGTCTGGTGGGAGGTGTCCCTGCCCAGGGCAGGGGGTGGCACTGGGTGGGCTTTAAGGTCCCTTCCCACCTGAACCATTCTGCAATTCTAGGAAATCTTGGCTCTGCTGAAGCCAGCGGGGTTTTTTGCTGTTGTCTTCCTAGGGGCTGGGATATGTCCCATATCCCATGTCCCAGTGCTGGGGTGGGAGGAGCGGGATGGAGCTGGTCCCCGCTGCTCCTCTTGCCACACAGCCCTGCCCGGTGTCCCTGCCTGGGGCCAGGAGAGGCGCAGGGTCCGGGCTCTCCTCCAGAGAGAGATGGTAGCCCCTGTCCCCATCTCTATGCCGCTCCGGCTGCTTAGCGCTGCAGCAATTAATCACTTTGTAAATATCTTCTGTTTTATTACATAAGCAATAAGCACTTTGTCGGAAATTGCATAACTTATAATCCAATTAAACAATAATTACATTGTAATGGCTTTGTAACTACGGCATTAATTAACTTTTATTGCCCTGTAAATTAAGCATGGTATTGATATGGAGTTGAGAGCAGACAGCTGGCTCCGGCGGTGGCAGGAGAGGGATGGGGAGCCCCGAAAAGCTGTCGGGGGGGACCATCAAGGCCTGTGGTGGCATGATTGGCTTCGGCAAGAGAGAACTTTGTCCGAGTGGTGAGCGTGTCCGTGTGCATCCCCTTCCTCTACAGGAAAGCTGGGGAGGGACTCGTATCAAGGAGTGCAATGATAGGATGAGGGGGAATGGTTTTACACTGGGAGAGGGGAGATTTAGACAAGATCTGAGGCAGAAATTGTTTGCTGTGAGGGTGGTGAGCCCCTGGCCCAGGTTGCCCAGAGAAGCTGTGGCTGCCCCATCCCTGGAGGTGTTCAAGGCCAGGTTGGACGGGGCTTGGAGCAACCTGGTCTGGTGGGAGGTGTCCCTGCCCAGGGCAGGGTGTGGCACTGGGTGATCTTTAAGGTCCTTTTGACCTTGAACCATTCTATGATTTTATGATTTCTCCTGGGGAGGTCTCCTTCCCTGGGGAAGGGAAGGGTCCTGGTGGCCAAGGGTCCCTGGGGATCAGTTTTGCAGCATTGAGATGGAGCCAGTGACAACACCGGTGGCTAGCGGAGGAGTGGGAAGACAGCTGGGTGTTGGGAGAGCTTCTGCACACCCACGCATTGATGCTCATCCCTATTGAGCACCAGATTCACCCACAGATTGCAGGTGCTAAGGAGGTGGGAGCTCTGGCCAAGGTCCTCTGAGGTCCTCCGATACCTATCGGCGCTGCTGGGGGGAGGATCCGCCGCTCGCTCTTGGGAAATCACCTTCCTGGAGGGGGTTTCTTCCCTGACGATGGCACTTCAAAGTGCCTGGTGTTGATGGCAAGGCAACGCGCTCTTGCCGCCAGTAAGTGGTACTGGGATGGTGCTCCCTCCCCAGTTAGTAGGGAGAGAGGAGCCCTGGGAGAGGCTGGCCCTGCAGCTGCTGGATGCTTGCCTGCAAATCTCTCCCACTGGCAATCTGGGAAGCGGGATGCCCTTGTCCCTGCCAGCCGGACAGCTTTTAAGCTGTCACCCGGCTTGGGATCACTGGAGCGAGTAAGCGATGGGTTGCCTCAGCAGGATCTCCTCCCAGTGGCTCTCCGGGCAGGGAAACTATTCCAGGGACGTGGAGACGGGGGGAAAGCATTTTGCTGGAGGCTTGGGAGGCTGCTGCTTTGTGCACACAGCTGCCCCCTCCTTCTTTCGGGAGGGACGTGCTCACACATAAACATTTCCAGCCGCTTCGGGCTCCCCTAGACGCAGCTGGCCCTGCACCAGTGCCACCAGTCAAGGAATTGGGACCAGAGCTGGCAACGTTGTGGGTGCCCCTCTGCCTCTCCATCCCAATCCTTACACCCCCCTTTCAGCTCTGCTTTAGATAGGGACCGCGATTCCCGGGCGAGCTGCCGCTTGCCCAGCTCCAAAGGGCCGCGAGGGGCAGGATCTCGCAGGAGCCGCTTTGGGAGCCGGCTCCCGGGAGGGAAGGGCAACCAGAAAGCTCTCCGGGCTAGCTCCCGCAGGCTCGCAGGGAGGCAAATCCTGCCTCCGCTCCTCGCC
This sequence comes from Larus michahellis, assembly GCF_964199755.1. Lineage (NCBI taxonomy): Eukaryota > Metazoa > Chordata > Aves > Charadriiformes > Laridae > Larus > Larus michahellis. Next base: position 36,505,534 of record NC_133901.1, read on the forward strand.
CCCGTTTGCAGCTGGGGGTTTGATGGCCGCGCGCGGGTAAGGGCCTGCTGGGACAGAGATGCTTTCCATGGGATGAGTGGCTTTTCCTAAGACAGCTTAAGCGGGGAACCAACAAGTTGAGTCCTGGCGGGGTTGGTAGCAGCGATGCCAAGTCAAGATGCCGAACCCTGACCAAGAGAGCTGCTGCATTTTTTTTTTTTCTGGGGGATGGGAGGATTCCATGCTCCGCCGATGCTCCTCGGCACCTCGGGAGGCAGCGAGCCCACGGGTGTCGGGGGAAGCATTTGCAGGCTGAATCCCCAGCTCTCGCAGACCAAATCCCCAGGTCTCTCCAGGTTTCCCCCCCGGCCTGCTCCTGAGCACGCCCTCAGCCAGCAGGTCTGATGAAAGGCCGGCGTTCGTTGCCGAGGCTTTGGGAAGCTGTTCTTTATGCCAGGCGCACTCAGGAACTAGAAAACCAGCACAGTCGCTCGGATTCTCGCATAACCGGTAGAGTGGTGCAGATAGGGAAATGTAACAAAAATAATTATCCTTTTGATCTGGCGTAATCTCTAAATCTCCTCCCCACCTCCTGAACCCTGTTGAACTACCTTGCTGCTCCCTCCTGGGTTTCTACAGCTCCGGCATCCTCCTGCTTCACCACGTGTCTGCTCCCAACCATGCAGTCACCCAGGACGCACAAGGAGCCATTATTTGTCTGTGCCTCATCCTAGTGTTTTTTTTTTTTGTGTGTGTGTGTTGTTTTTTTCCCTTTGTTTGGACATATTCATCTTGCAAAAATTGCAGTTTGCGTGCACAAAAGACCTGTCTTGTTTGTGGAAAACTGTCTTGCCAGGGCTCGGCTCCCCTCTTGGCAGAGCTTGGGAAGCCAGGGCTGCTGCTGGTGGGCTTGTGCGATCAGGATTGCAGCGTCTAAAACAATTATGGAGACCTGCCACCTTGTGGGAGCTGGGAGATGTGGCAGGACCCCCCCACAACACACACACACCCCGAGCCCCTCACCCTGGGTGCAGGATGGGGTTAGGGGCATCTCCAGGCTGGGTTTTGGGAGATGCGCCTCCATGGAGGCAAAGCAGGATGGAGATGGGCAGTGCTTCACCTCGCCTTGGTTTACACCACGTCCCTCCGGCCGCCTTCCAGAGCAGGTCTCAGTACCCAAAGAGGGGCAGAATAGTTTTAGCCGCCAAAAGAATAGTTAAAGGACACTCTTCCTTTAAAAAGAAAACCAAAATCTAAGGAAGGGGAGAGAGAAATAAGTGAAGAGCGACGGTTGGAGGTGAACTGCGGGGATGGGTGCTGGGAGCGCCATCCATCATGTTTGCTTTCGCCCGATGGGAATTTCCGCTCTCTCTCTGCCTCTTTCCAGCCTGTGTTCTGGACGCTGGGACTGCCTCGGCGTGCGTTTCCCCTGTGCCGTGGCTCCTCTTCCTGGGTCAATAGTCCATCTTCTCTTGCTTCGCCGCGGAGCCATCGCTGCTCCGTAGGGCTGTCGTTAGGAAGTGAAGAGCATCTGCGAGTGGGAAAAAAACCCAACGTATTGGTGGCAGCTTGCTTTTTGCTCTTAAAGAGCTGCTGATCCTGCAAGAGAGGTGGACGTAGCGATGCATGGAAATCCCTCTCCAGTACTGCTCAGGGGGGTTCCCTGCTTTTTCCCTCCCCTTTATTTGACTTCCATTTTCTTTTTAATTAGGGAAGGAAGTTTTCCTCTCACCTGGACGTCTGTCCTTCCTTCTGTCCCCTCCTGCCTTTCTGCAGTGACGGGTTAAGAAGTTGCTAGAGGGACCTCTGACTTCAGATGGGCACCCGGCAGCAAGAGCCAACGCACTCCTTGGGCAGAGCCAGGCATGTGAGCAGCTCCAGTGGCTGCCGGGGGGGCGGGGGGAAAAGGGGAAAAAAAAAAAGAGATGCAGAAAAAAAAAAAATAGAATGAATTAACCGATGCTATAAATAGCTCTGAGTTGTTAAATGAAATACTTCTCATGGCTGGCTGTGAAGCATCCGCAGGGTTTATTTAATGCCCGGGTTTTTCCATCCGTCCAGCTCTGTTAGGGAGCATAAGCCACATGTTTTCGTTGCCCCCAGCACATCCCAGAGGTAGCTCCCCATGCTCCAGCAGGCGCTGGGGAGAGGGGAAGGCACTTATTGTCCCAATGGGACCCTGCCTGCGGATGGGCATCCCTGCTCGGCTCCTGGGGCAGACAGGAGGGTGGCAGCCCTGGGGTGCCCCCCAAAGCAACACCTGGCAGCACGTAGATGGCCTGAGAGCACCTGGCACTTGCCCGGCTCCTAATCGGAGCTGACAGGGCTGAGGAAAAGGGAGAAGGGTGAGGGAGGCAACGGGGAGAGCAGAGCGATGGCTCTTCCTGGCACCAGACCTTGGGTACCACGAGCATCCCCAGGTGGGCAGCCCCTCGCGTCACTCTCCCTTCGCAAAGGGCCACCTGGAGTCCGTGCTAGCCCAGGGCTACCATTCGGGTGGCGTGGGCGAGTGGGGACTTGCTGGGAAGAAGGATAAAATGGTGTGGGTGAGGGGGGACTTGGTGAGAAGGAGGAAGCAAAGGCCCCTTCCCGAGCGGGAGGAGGGCACAAGAAAGCAAACCTTCAAGGAAATTTCCTTTCCTCGAAGGAAATACGTCATGGCCCAAATCGCTGCGAGGTGTCGGGGGGAAAACAACCCTGTGGAGGGCAGGGAGGACTCAGCCGTGGGCACTGGGGACACCCTGGGCTGGGGTGAGTTAAGGGGTCCCTCCTCAGCACCTGCTTATTACTGATGATTCAGGCTCTCCCAGCTGGCGAGTCAGAACCTGCACCTCGTCCCTTTGAAAACTTGAGGCCCATAAAGCCGCTGGTTAAGTGGGAATTCATCGAGCATTAAATCTGCCGAAGCATTTTTATTTTTATTTTTCCTTAATTTGGTCGCTGGCGCCTCCCGGCTTCCCCGGGGGCTGAGCAGGCAGCGAAGCCGAGCATCCCGATCCTCCCCCGTGCCGGATAAAACACTTCGGGATGTTCCCTCGGTGGCGGGAGGAGACGGAAACGTTCTGCCCGGCTCGTGGCACATGTGCTCGCACTTTTAAAAGAGAGGGGAGGGAGGAGGAAGGAAGGGTGATTAATCACCAAAGATACTTTGCTCGTTTATTTTAACAACTGGAGTTTAGCTTAAATTATTTATGCCGAAGCTTCATAATGCACTAGGAAATGCGCGGCAACATATGTCATCAAAAGAATGAAGCCTGGGTAATGCGAAACCGCACTCCAGCCCTATTAAACTTGCGTTTAAGTGGGAAGAGGATGACTCTTCCTTTTTTTTTTTTTTCCTTTTCCCCAGCAAATTAATAATGTGTGCTGATTAGCACAAAACAGATTAGCAAGGTTCCTCTCCGTGCGCTTTGTTTCGTCAATAGAAAGTTAATTAACAGCCCTCTGCCTTCTGATACCCAGTTATAAGACAACGCTCCAGCATCGCACAGACCTTAATCTTAGATTATGAGTTTGTTCGTTTTCTTTAATTTTAGCTACTCTTAGGTATGCGCCGGCCGGGATGTGTATTTTCACAGCAGACAGGCCCAGTTTGGTAATACGCGAACTTTCCGTGTTTCAAGGTGTTACTGTGTGGGGTAGAGCATGGGGGTTCTCTTCCAGCATGAAAATATGAGCTAGTTCACCAAAAAAAAAAAAAGCACCAAAAAGTTATTAAAATGGTATTTTAATAACTTTGGTATTCTGATAAATAAAAAAGAATATTTGGGACATGCTCCCGATGTGCAATAAGGGCAAAAAATACTGTATGGCGTGTGAGACAGAGAGGCTGTAGAGCATTTTTAATAGGAGGGTAAACCTTGTTAAAATCAGAGCATCACTCTGTTACTGTCCCGTGGACCCAAACAGACCCGATTACGGGGCCTCCAGCCCTAAGGTGCAAATACTCCACAGCACTTTATGGCTTGCTGAGCTCAGGGCAAACGTCCCGTCCTGTAGCATTGTTACGCTAGATCAAAATGAAAAATTGAATTAAGGCCAAATTTGTCTGAAGCTTTGGCAGCCCGGAATATCTCTCCCCACCCCACCCCCCCCCGCCAAAGACAGGCGGGTTCAGGAGAGGATCCCCCAAGCGCTCGAAAAAACACACGTAAAAAAAAAATGACATTATAGCATGGCCCTTTGCTCACACCTTGAGCTAAGGCTGCTCTTCCTCAAATCCCTGAGTGGTTTTTTTTTCCCATGATTAGTGCGCTCGCTCCATTAGAGCTTTGACAGAGCCGCGTGCCCCGTCCGCATAGAAAACGGGTTGTCTCCCCCTCCCTGAGGCGAGGACCTGGACCGTCAGGTTTGAGACGCGAGCATTGGCCAACCTGCCCACGATGCCCACACGCGGAGTCCAGGCGCCACCCAAATTCCTCTTCAAGTCACGTCTTGAAAGGAGGGGAGCCGAAGTCCTGCTCCCAACTCGCCCTCCCCTTCCAGCCCGGCGCACGCCTTGGCATCCCACCCGCCCCCCTCCCCCCCCCACCCCGTGGAAAAACCGCAAAGAAAAGAGTCTTTCGCCCAAAGACGCTGCCCAAATTAAGGACGAGACGAGAGCTCCCGGCCTTTGATCTTGTGCGCGGCGATAATAACTCATCTGGCTGACAGCAGCCTCCCCCTCCCCTCTCCTGCCCCCACCCCGCTTAATTAAAGGGAACAAAGAAAAAGTTGCTAATTAAAAGGAACAAGGGAAGGAGGGGGGAAAGCACGTGGGAGGGAGGGATGCGGCGGCAGAGCAGTGCAGGGCAGTACCCGCGGCCGTGCCGGGGACACCAGAAGATGCTTGTGGGGTTGGGAATGAGCTGAAAGCGAACCTTTATTGCCGGGGTGTCGGGGTACAGGCTGTTGGGCTGGGCGAGGGGGTGCTGCTAAAGCACCCCAACCCTCCTGCAAGCCGAACCCGGCGGGGGAGAGCCGGCGAAACCTCTGCACGGCGAACCGTACAGAGCCGTCCTTCCCCGTCTCGGGGCTCGCCTTGCAGCTCCTGCTGCCATCGAATTGCAGAGCCGCCTTCTCCCCACCCTCCAGCGGCTCTTTTTAGGGTGCTGGGAAGGGCGGCCCCATCGTTTCAGCTGGGCCCGGGCTCCGGTGGCTGCCTCCCTGCCTTGTGGCTTACCGGGGGTCCCAGTGTGCCGTAAAGGAGGGGGGGTTGTGAAAGAGGGACTGAAGCGCGGTTACGGAGTAAACTTGCAGGCAAATGATGGGTGGTGCCGACGTGTGAAACATTTAGATCTGGAAAGGTCCTCTGGTGACTTACAGAGAGGGGAAGAAATGTAGCCTGTGGGTCCAAAGACCCCCCACTAGCCGTAGTGACCTCTCCTGGCTTTACCAGCCATATATCTGCTTGTTCCTGGTGAATTTGCAGAGTCTTTTCCATCTCAAGGAAGAAAGACATGAGCTAGCCAGGATTCCCAGCCATGCTGACATGCAGGACAGCCAAACACAGCGTGGTTCAGCCCCACAGTGCTCAGTCCCTGCAAAGCTTTGGGTTATGGGCACTGTACATGGAGAGGTTGTTCAGCCTGGGGAAGAGAAGGCTCCGGGGAGACCTTCGAGCCCCTTCCAGTCGCTAAAGGGGCTTCAGGAAAGCTGGGGAGGGACTCTGGATCAGGTTGCCCAGAGAAGCTGTGGCTGCCCCATCCCTGGAGGTGTTCAAGGCCAGGTTGGACGGGGCTTGGAGCAGCCTGGTCTGGTGGGAGGTGTCCCTGCCCAGGGCAGGGGGTGGCACTGGGTGGGCTTTAAGGTCCCTTCCAACCCAGACCATTCTATCATTCTTTCCTCTTCAGAGGACCACAGGGCACAGACCTGCCCAGCTGCTCCCTGTGCGCCATGACCCCTGCCTCCACCGACAGCTTGCTCTAGAGCTCATCCTCGTTCCTAAATGATCCATAAGAACTTTTAAAGGTTCAATAGAAATAGATTTTATTGGCAGCTTCACCGTGCAGCTTTCAGTTAATAGCTATCCTGCCACTTCGCTGTACAGCGCTTTCCCATCCTCTGACAGGCGGCCGGGCAGTGAGAGACCCCGGTTCACGCACTCTCCCTCTTCGGCAGGTTCCCACTGAGCAGATCCCCTTCCCTGGCTCTGCCTGGGGTCCATCTCCTCTAACTTTGGGTTTTCAGGCAGGAGGTGGTTTCCCTGGGGAAGGCAGCGATGCCGGCAGGGTGCCAGACCCCGCATCTCTCCCCGGAGCCGAGGGAGGCTGCCCCGTCTCTCCTTTACGAGGGGTGTGCTGATACGGGACTGAGGGAGGCCTGAAGTGTACCTCATCCAGGGATGTGTCTCCAGCCAAGGGCAAGTGGGGATGCTCGTGGAAGGGGTGGAAAGAAAGGATGGAGTTTGAGTTGCTTGTGTATAACCTACTAGCGTCTTGCAGTCCCCAGCAGAGGTCCATGTGCGTCCTCCCATCCCACCCCTGCTCCATCTGGTCCCCGTGAAGAGCGTATTCCCCTTCCAGCCAACACTGGAGGGCCCTTTCAAAAGCACAAATCAAAGAAGTTTCCATCTTAACCTCCGAGCTGCCCGTGTGCCTGGTTTTGCACATAATTCACGGGCTCAGGGAGCTGTACCCTGCCCCTCTGTAGATAATGCCCTGCTCCCACTGAATTTGTTCCTATCTCTGTTGCCATGGGTCTGCATCCTACTACCTTCCAGGCTGGTGATGTTTTTGGAGGAAGACCCTCGAGCAATTCCGCATCCTTGCTGGGAAACGGTCTCAACTCTATGGGGGGGATTTTTTAATTTTTATCGTTATTATTTTCTCCTTGATGTCTTCCCTGCAAGTCGTCCTTCATCTGCTGGCAACCTGATGTTCTGCTGACAGGCAATCTGACCTGACATCAGTGGGGGTCAAAAAAATTAAAAAAAAAAACAACCCAAAGCTTAACAATAAAAATAAGCAGCCGGAACTGGCAGAAGGAGAAGAGGAGAGAAAGTCGGAGGGGTGGCTTGGGAAGCTGAGAGGCTGCCAACAAGCAGGGGGGGAGCAGAGGGGCCGGGGGAGAAAAAGGCAACCCAGGATGGAGACGGGGCAACAATCTTGTGAAAGCCAAGGGAAACAGGAGGACGCAAAGGGTTGTAGAGGAGCAGGAAGGGTTTGTGAAGGATACAGGGAAGATTTCATCCGCGTCGCTCCATCTACGGTGTGCCAGCAGTGTGGTGGTCCCGCTGTAGCTCAGCGCTACCCAAATTACCCCGGACGCCAGGGAAGACACCGCTCGCACCTCTTGTTTTGAAAAATGGGTCCTGTTCTACCTGTCTTGCCATTACAAATAGAGGAGCGCCCGGGAGTCAAGGGAAATGTCAACTTCCATCCAGGAGCGATGGGCGAAGCAGGGAGGAGAACGGCAGTGAGGGTGGGGGGACAGCCCATCTCCCTGCCTCCTTAGCTGTAATTAACCCCGGTGCTAATGAAGTGCGACCAGACAGCTACCTTCACATGACGGAAAGCTCGCAAGGAGCAGCACTGGCTAATGAGGACATTAGAGGCTGATCTCTCCCTTGTCATCCTCCTATTGTTTTAATATTAGGCTTAATTTCACTTTAATGTAGATTAATTGGCACCTTTCTCCTTACAAATTCCTGGGACGGTCAAAAATATTGTTGTTTTGGTTTTTTTTTAAATTTTATTTCTCACCCAAACAAAATAGTTTTCCTTGGGTTTGGAGGAGAGGTGAAGAAGAGGAGAATGTCTCTTCTGAAAACCAGCAACAAGACCCAGATGGAGCCTGAGCAGGAGGAAGAAACGTTTTGTTATGCAATGAGCAAATTGGTCTCGTCCATTCCCTTGCTGGGCAAGTGCCATTCCCTCTTTGCTCGGCGCGATGGCAAGGCAGAATGAACGGAGGCTAAATACGGCATATAACGTGAGGAAAAAGCCGGAGCAAGCATCATTGAGTGTCTGGCCTCGCAGATTGAAGGAGCCAAAATAATCTGCTCTTTGTGTAAATGTCTTTGCTTATTTTCCTCCTGGGGTGAATTTGGCAATTTCTCCATTTCCGTGTGGTGAGCAGTCATAATACAAGCCTGCCCGTGCTGTCCCACCGTTGTGCGGCGAGGCTGGAAAAGGAAGGTTACTCGCACGGATCCAGGCGTTGGCTGCCTCCAACTAGGGCAAAAGTTGGGAGGCTTGTGGAAAGCGGCTTTGGGACGGCAGGAGCTGTGAGGGAAACCTCCAGCTCCTTTTAGAAGCTTGTCAGAGCAAGGCTGGGTGGAGAAGCCACCATGGGAAACCACCATGGTCTTCTGAAAGCTGTCTAGCCATGGGGCAGCAAGCCTTGCACAACGCCGGCCAATCACGGCTAGGGTGATTGAGAAAGGGAGGCGAGATTAGAGTGTTTTGCAAATATGCTTCAGGCTTCGCGGACCACGTTGGTGGTGGTACCAGCTAGGATCATGCAGAGCGTGGGCTAGATAGACCAGGCAAAGCTGGTCTGGTGTGTTGGCGCATCTAAGTTTTGATAGATGTGTAGGTGGGGGAAGGAAAAGGTAGTGAGCTTGCTGTGAATTTAGCATGGGGTGAACTAAGGGGAAAAAGATGGGGAGCGGTAAGGGACACATGCAGGTGGAATCAGTTGTTTCCCCCGATTGCCTCATCAATCCATCCTTGGATTGAAATCACTGGGATCTCCCTCACTGGGAGCACACGTTGCTGTGGGTGGGCAGACGTGTATCCATCCAGCCTGGTACTGTGTCTCAGAAGATACGTCTCCATTAGCCGCAGCTAGACGCTGCGTTCAACCCCTGCTCTCCCCAAATGTCCACACTGCCAGCGTGCCTTCTCCTCGTCTGGCTGGAGCCACTGCGGTGGCTGGCCAGCCAGGGAAACCTAACCATGAGGAGCAGGGACTGGCTTGGTCATGAACCTCGTTGCCATAGGCAATATGGACATGCCCGACATCTGCCAATGGGCCAGACTCAATTTCAGCTGGCAAAGACCATAATGGCTCAGCCGGGAATTACGGATCAATGATTTTCTACTGCAAGAAATACTTTCCACCCCCAAGCAAGCAACGTCGAGGTAATGTTTGCCTTTAATAAGGGAAAAAAACAGGTATCTGCAACCTTGGAAGTTCTTCATATTTCTCATTACTGGTACCCTAATCATCTCCCCCGGAAAAAAAAAAAAAAGCGAGATCCCTTTTACACCTGGCTAATTCTGCTGCTGTTATTCAGTGCTGCTTTCACACCACTTCCCAAGCCTGCCAAGACACCCTTGAACCTGTTTAGAAAAGGTTAGGATGCTAATTAAGAAAAGCTATTTTCCGCCCCCCCCCCCCCCAACCTGAGGGAGAAATGTAAAAAGGTGCATGAGCTGGGGCTGGATCTATTATTACTCTTTTTTTTTTTCTTTCTTTCTTTTTTTTTCCCCTGTGTTCTGAAACGTATGTCCCGCTTTTCCCCAGGGGAACGCGCCGCTCCTGCAGGTCCCGTGTGCCAGTGTGAGTACGGGACAAGAGGTTAATTTGTAGCCCTGCGATGCGCGAGCTTTCCCTTTGCACAAATATTGATCTAAGGCTGTTGGAATATCCATCCTGGCCGCAATAGCAGCGGCGCGACATTGCTGCTGGAGATACGCAAGGACATCGGAGGGGAAGGGAACGGAGAAAGAAAGGAGAGACGGGTAGGAGCTGCAGGTTGGGTGTCCATGTTCTCCCCTTCTCCCCTCTCTTCCCAACTTAAAATATCTTTTTATTGACGTTTCTCTCACGGGGCCGAGCGATCTTTCAAAGAAGAGGAAAACAGCGGCTTTGTTCCACCCTGGGCATTCATTAGACCATATCGTTTCCCCGCTTGAGTTTTGTGAGCTGCCTAGGCGGCGTTTAGGGGAAGGTTAAATATAGCTGTTGAGTCCTGGGCAAAGAGATCTCCCTTTTGCCGGTTGAAGCCGTAACAGAGGGGACCCTTGGCTCTCCGGCCCCTTCCCCAGCAGGCAGCAGGGGCAGCTCCTTCGCTGAAGGAGCAGGAGCGGGGCTGGTCCCATCCTTCAGCGGTGCAAAACCGGAGAGCCTGAGGAGAAAAGGAGGTTTTCACCCACACCAGCGCGTTCTGGACATGCTCCGCGCTTTCGGCAAGCCTCCCATTCCCTCTGCCTGGTGGGCTACACCTCGCTCCACGCCAGGGCTCTCCAGAATTCTTTCTCCGTGAATAATAATGAAAAGCCTTTCTAAATTAGCCGATTAGTCAGCTCGCCTAATTAGCTAATTACTCCGCGCTGCTCTTGCTTGCGCTGTCCCGTCATTTTCCCAACCTCAAGTGGAAGGAATGAGCGCGCACGTGGCCGCACCGAGATCTTATCCTCCTTTGAAGGTTTTAAACTTGCATGATTCCGCCGTGTAAGGCTGACACGCGGCCGACCTTACACAACTTCTCTCTTTAAACTCTTTTGCGTGGAGTGATGTACCTGCCTCCCGCGCCAGGGACCGGCGAGGCTCCAGCGCCGGCTTATGCAACCGTCCCCGCTGCCAGCATCTATACCCGTTAAACTCCGACCCGTCTTCATGCTCCACATGACACCTCGCCCTCGCCTGCAAATCCTGCGGGTTTTCCCCAAAGCTGGAGAGGAGGGGATGTGCTTGTCCCTCAAGCCGCGTCCTGGAGCTAAGTGAGGTGTGAAGGCAGCTGGCGACGGGTACCAGGGCATGATAACGGTCAAGCCAGGCATCCCCCAGACACAGGATCATCCTGTCTCTGATGCAGGTGGTAGTGAGTGCCTGGGAACCTGCATAAGCAGAGGGGAAGCAGTAGTTGGTGATGCTCCAGACCACTTTCCCAGCCTCCTGTGGTTTGCAGATCAGGGACCTCCTCACCCATAAGCGGTGTGTTTGTACATAATAGCCTCTGCAGACAAGCTCTCAGCAGAAAAATCCAGGTTTTTTATGAACTCTTAGGAGCTTTTAGCAGCCACAGATCTTCTGTTGAAGAGTCCTATGCCATAAAGACACACTGGGTATAAAAATAGCTCGTTTTGTTTGTTCTGAACCTCTGAGTTTCCTCTGATGCCCCTAGTCCTTGCTCCAGGAGAGGTAGGAACAGCTTTTCTTGTGATTCTCAGATCTCTGTCTTTTCTCTTTCCAAGGCTGAGGAGCTCTTACCTATCTAATGTTCCTCGTTCCTTTGATCATCTGGTTGCCAGCCTCTGAAGTTGTTATTCTCTGAATCTGTGACAGTTACCCTATAACCCTCAGATGGGGAGAAGGAGGAGCACAACTTCATGGAGAACTCAAGGCTGGGCCAGGCTTTCTGCTTTGTTCTTTGCTCTTCCTCCTCTGCAAGTCTTTTCCTTGATCCTCCATGGAAATTCACGAGCATGGTAGAAACCTGAGAGGGTCAAGGAAAAGAGGCTTTCTTGGTTGGGAGGACCAAGGAGGGGGAAAGTGGATGGATTGTGGAAGAGAGAGAGAAGGATCAATGGGAGAGAAAGCCAAAAAACAGGGGAAGTGCCAAAAAAAAAAAGATCACAAATCTTCAGGTGGGCCTTTTATATGTGGCTTTGGCTGTCTTACATGTTGTACAGCTACTGCCCCTTCTGCAAGGAAGGTGTGGGAGATGAGCAGTCAGTTTGGGTCGCGCCATGGTAGAGACCTTTCCCTTACCGAGAGCTGTACAGAAAGAATGGGTCGTGCATCTACTGTCTTGCTGTGCAGAAGTTTTTAATGTGAGAAAACAAAACTTCAGAGACGAGGTGCTGTTTTTATTCTAATCGCATATTGGACCCTTTTCTGAGGTATTTTGGGGTGAGTAAGAGTGTTATCAGCTGTAGGTGACACACAGAAGTTGGTGAAGCAGGGACCTTCCTCACCCTGTACCTAATGTTGGCTTTGGGAGCCGTTAAGTTGACTTTACTCTTTTGCCGTCAAGGGCTCAGCAAGCGACTGAGAGACGATCCCATCTGTAATCAGAGGCAGGAATCCCCCCCTTCCTCCTGCCTTTCCCATTTACGGATAGAAATGAAGTCTGTGGTACAGACCCTTAAGCTGGTTAGACACTTGAGACTTGGAAGTCCTTAAGCACATTAGCAGCTGGAGGTCCATTATTATTCATTGAATCTCTCCGGGGCCGATTGGAATCCTCCTTTTAATTGTCTGCATTCCCCTCTGTCCTTTTATCACAGAAGAAAGAAAGAAGGAGGGCGAGAGACACGGCAATCGGGTTATCTCATTACCCATCCCGGCCCTGGAACGGGATGCAGGCTTGAATCTGCTCTTCCCCTCCAGCGAAAGCAGGGAGTGTCGCCCATTTTACATATTAATGGCAAAATGACATCCCTCCCCCATATCTCCTTTAGCATGCCGCAGTTAATAATTCACATTTCATTAGCACGTCCGTGTGGCCTTACGGTGTTTCCCTTCTGTCGATGAAGAGATATTGAGAAGGCTTAGAGGAGGGAGAATTGGGGCAGGACAAGCCGAAACAGCTGCTAAGATCAGTCAGGCTGGACTTGAAGGGAATGAGGTTTCAGAGCAGGGGACTTTTTTGGCCCTCTTCTGCATGCTTACCATGCCAACCACCATAGAGCAAAGGTAGTAGGGCCATAGCTCCTCGACAGCTTGTAAAGAAGCCGAGGGGATCCCCCAGACTGACCAGCAGCAGAAGAAAGCCATCCCGTTGGTCAAGCAGGACTGTTGTGGGCCACCAGACCGCGGGCAGTCTCTCTGCCTGGCTGGAGCGACATCCTGCAGAAGGGTGGGACTTGGGTAGACGGGGACACCAAAGCCCATCTGAGCAGCCATCACTGGCAAGTTCAGCTACCTCATCGCAGATCCCTGGAGAGCATTAGTGCCCCACACTTGTAGGTCAAGTGTTGAACTAGAACAGCCGCGAAGCACCAAGCCACCGGGCAGGAGCAATTTTGAAGGGGGTTAAATGAAATACACTATTGGAGAAGTTGGCCGTATGAGTCCTACTGCCAGCTCAAAGAATTTTACATCAGGAAACTTGTCTCTTGAGCTTGGTTTTCCACACACTGAAACATTAATCAACTTTTGAACCATGTACCATATGAAATATTCATCTCTTCTTCTTGTGAAAAACAGACCAGAAACCCCAGCTATCTTCAAAGCTGTCTCGTGGCGTTCCATGCTCTGATCCTCTAGGAATTGCTGTGTCATTTCCACCTAAGTTTATTCTTTGATTGCTGGAGAGCGAGCGAGGTAAAAATCACTTCTAGAGGGACTTTACTAGTGTGTCTGGTTTTGAGAGACAAATGTTTCTTAGCTTGGAATTTGCTGGCCAGACCCAGGCTGGTTATATTTCCATTAAGGACAGAAGAGGGGTTTAATGCCATTTTCAAACCTAATTTCATGGGTAGCCAATTCATGCTGTGATCCAGTGGCAGGTGATTTCTTTATTAAAACGTTTGAAGAGAAAGCGGCTTAGATCAGCCATCCTTGAAAAGGGGAAAATCCATCCTGCCGGTCCTTTAAACACTGGTGGAAAACCCTTCCCCAGTGGGCATTGCTGCCTTTCAGGAAAGGCAAGAGCCGTGAGACTTGCAGGGATGGTCTTTCCTTTCACAGAGATGGGCAAATATATCCTCAGCATGGATCCTCCTCTGAAACTCATTAAACTATGTGCGCTTGGAAAAGAGCCCTAATAAATAACTGTAAAAAAAAAAAAAGTAGTAGTTAAAAACAAAAAAAAAAGAAAAGCAAATATCAGATATAAAATGTACCTTCCATTAGCAGACCTTAAGGCACTTTCCGAAACGCTGAATGAATGAAGTCTCTTCCTTGCCCTATCTGGGGTAAACAAATCCATCCTGTCCTTCAGCTTGATCTTGCAGTAATGTCATAATCCCACCTTTATTACATCACTGTTGTCATGGAAATAACTGTGATTTCATAAAGTCTCCGTAATGACTTTACCACAAGATCCATTAGGATGGGAAGATGGATTGTGAAGGCTAGAAAAATGCTTTCTTTAAGCAAATGCATGCTGGATAATTAGCAAATGTGGCAAAGGGAAAGAATGGAAGTTTGATGGGAAAAAAATAAATGGATCCATCTTTAACATGGGCTATTTATGAATGTTTTCTTTGATTTGGTTTCAAATGGCACAAAGGCACTATTATAATACTCCCAATCAAGTCTAGAAGTCCCATACTTCAGGGCGTAGTCAGCCCATGTTGAACAAAAAGCCAGTCCCTGCCCTAGCTTCATCCCTCTTGAGTCCTTCAGACTTTGAAATAAAGGCTTTGGCCTTTCAGTGGTGGCCCAAGAGCCTCCCACTTTACCGTGGGACCATTGGCCTAGCTGAATAGAGGAGCAGGCTGGGCACATGCTGAGGACGAGGATCCCGGGGCTCACCCTGGCCAAAAAAGCCTTTTATATCTCAGCACAAACCCAGCCCAGCAGCTCACCTTGGACACCCTGCCATCGTCCCACGAAAGGTCTTTGGGTTTGCCTGAACTAGGGAGCCTTCGGTAGGGAACCCCTCCAAGGACAAAGACACACTTGATGCCGAGGCGTTGGTGTCTAGAGAAGGTAGATGATGGAAGCAAACCTTGGGTGAGGAGGAGCAGTTGTGAGTCAGGCTATAAAGTGGCAAAGAAACCGCTTTGACTTGCGTCTCACGATGAGGTGCTGAAGGAAGAGGGCTGCATTAACTCCCTCAAAGCGTTTGGAGATGCCATGCTGATCGGAATTCCTAGCTGGAAGCCAGGCTTGCGGGTGCCCCTTGGGTTGCATCCTCAAAATGCAAGCGAGGGGCCTCTCCCCGTTTCCCGGCAAGGAGATGCGGGCAGGTGATTAAAGGCTTGATGGAATATCAGAGCTACCCGCACGAGAGCCTTGCATCTCTCAGCACAACAGGCATCAAAGCGACCTCGCGCTAACAGTTAATGCATGAAGTAATTCCGACTGTGGTTTCCTCTCTCCAAGAGTGGTCTGATGCCGGCGGCTTATTCCCGTGTCTTTCTGCTTCCCTTAGGAGCGGATGTCCTATTGGCACGTATTTATTTTTAATTTCCGGAAAAAAATACGGTATTTGTGATGGTGGGCCACACATTGCTCACTGCATACCCTGGCCCGGGCGGACGGAGGATGCTGAAAAGGCTGCCAACAGTGCGGGCAGTGGCTGTCTGCACTGACCCAGGCAATCTCTTCTCTCCTGTCCTGCTGCCCTTGTGCCGCGGCTGGCAGCACAGCACGCAGCCAGCTCCCCGGAGAGTTGCTCAGGGCTTGGGCAGCGAGGAGGACCGGGGGCGCTGGAGTTCAGAGCAGAGGTGTGGGAACACGATGTATGGGAAATGTGCGGGCACCGGGCAGAAATGCTCAATGGAGGTCTGCTGGCTAAACACCTTCCCGCGAGCAAGGGCAGCTTGCACCACCGTTCCCTGCAGAGCTTCAGCATCTCTCCAGCTTCTCTCGACCGTCTACGCCTGGCCCGGGAGTAGAGCTGCAGAAAAGAACTCCTGAGCTAATTGAAGCGGTCACGTCCTAGCCAGCAGTGTTTGCCACATTCACCAAATTTGATCTAAAACTAATCTCCTAGTCAAGACAAATCTCTCCTCTGCAGTCCTCTTACTATATTTACATGTCGAAACAGGGGGATGGTTTGGACCGCGGTGAGGCTTGTGGGGATGGCTCGTGAAGCCCCTGGCAGCACTGTCTGGAGAAGGGCACAAGGCACCAGTGACACCTGTGTTCCCCACATCCCCATCCCCTCTGCAGGACCGCCAGGAGCTGGGTAGCTGGAGCCCAGTTCAGTTGCTTAAAGTAGTCCTGAGCTGATGATCTGACCGTTCCTCCTGGTGCATGAATGATTTTTGGCTAAGAAAAGAAAATAATCTGATAGGACTCGATACAGATCCATGATCATCAGCGAATGCTATCTTGTTAATTGGAGGGTCTTACCTAACTTTAATTGCCAGCGTTGTTACCGACCGCTCTCAAATCCGTGAGGGAGGCGTAACGTGAATTGTCTTTGAGAAATAGCAACTTTTCGTGATTAATTATTGCTGCTTGTCGCATGCAGTCTCTAACGATCTCCTGGGATGTTGGGCTGGAGCAGGAGGAGAAGGTATTCGCCACTTGTCCTGGCCGGGATCCAGCTTTGACTGTGATGATTGGCCAGACAAAATCCATACCGCGCCGTCAGCCACCCATCATGATGTTCCTCGCTTCATTCTGGCAGTGACAGAGCTGGGTAATGTGTGGTCTGAAACATCTGTTGCAGTTCGTTAAACCAGCGCGTTACGGGGCCAGGGGATTGTTCCCTGTCTGCAGAGCCAGGGAGCCCACAGGGGAGGGAAGAGCTTGGCACAGCCAAACCAGGAACCACCTTGTCCCTTCCTGCATGAATACCTGAGCCACCCATAAACCAGCTCTTGGACACATCCCAGGTTGCCGTAAAATGCAACATCTCGGTACTGACTGCCCCTCAGCTCTGCCGTCTGCGGACCAAGGATGGTGGCCGCATTGGGGCATGCAAACCCCAGCCCTGCTGCCACTCTTGTGCCTTCTGCAGGCGACTGAGGTTTGGGGTTTGGGGCTCACGTGGAGCCTTAGTCTGGAGCGTCTTGTCTTCTAGGCACGTTCACCAGATACAGTCAGTGATCAAGAGAGCAAGTTTGGTGGGTTTTCTTCCAGGCTTTGGGGCCAAGTTGGGAAATAGGGTGCCGGTGAAGAAAGTAACTTAAGTTTTTGTGTCTTTTTTGGGGTAAAATGAGGCGTTTTCATTCAACTCGAAATGAATTTGTGGACCTCCCAACCGTTGTTTTTGGGGTGTTTTCAGTTGAACCAGGATGCCTATTACTCACGCTGCTAATGGGGTCCTGTGGTCTGAGGAATAGGAACTATATTGGCACTTCACTCCCTTTTTGTGCCTGACCCAAGCTCTGTGAAAGTCAGTGGGGGGAAAAAAAAAACAAACGCTTTTAACAGGAGTCGGACCAAGCCTCTCATGCCGTGTTTGGTTTGGGCCTGGTTGAAGGACGTGGGGATCCTTTAGGATGCGTTACGAACGGAGTCCTATTTTGATAAACGGCACTATCTTTTTCCTTCCCCGAAGTACATTCTTAGGCGGCTCTCAAATAACACCGACTTATTCGGATAGGCTGCTCAGGGCTGCAAGTTCTGCCTATTTGTTACCGGGAGGTTTCCATCTTTAAACATATGCTGCTTTGGATGAGGTCTGGCTGCTACTTTTGCAAAAGTCTCATGTAACAGCCAAGTGGCAGCAGGGCAGGACATAGTCTTCTTGGCCGCCGGCACCGCTCAGAAGTAGACATCTTCCCACCGCGGGAGGTGCCCCTGCACCATCAAGTCCTCGTGTCGCTTCTTTACATTCTTTCTCCTCTTGTTAGCAGGCAGAAATAAGCCTTTTGGCGGATCACCAGAGATTTAAGGCTTGCTCCCTGCCACGGCTGGGGTTGGAAAAATGTTTTAAACCAACTTTTGAGCTGGAGCTGACCCTGCTGTGCTCCCTTCAGAGCAGCTAATCACTTGTGAGACAAGTATTGGTTCTACCACCTGGAGATGAGTTGCAAACGTACCCCTATCTCCAACGAGGGAGCAGAACATGCCCATACCATTGTCCTAGCGCCGTATTTCTGTGAGAGCTTTACAGCACCGGTGGTGTTCAATACCGCTCTCTCCACTGAGAACAAACAGGTATCGCTTCTTCACGCCTCCTGCAGATGCAGCTGAGCTATTATCTGCTTTCTGCACGTGCTAAAATGGACACGAACCACGCAATTTGCAAACGCACACACCTGCCCCCCCCCGCCCCCGCCGTAGAAAGAAGCAAGATATTCATAGAATCATAGAATTATAGAATGCATTGGGTTGGAAGGGACCTCTAAAGCCCATCTAGTCCAACCGCCCTGCAGTGAGCAGGGAAATCTTCAACTAGATCAGGGCTCAGAGCCCCGTCCAACCTGACCTGGAATGTCTCCAGGGATGGGGCATCTCCCACCCGTCTGGGCAACTCGTGCCAGTGCCTCGCCACCCTCCATGCAACAAATTTTGTCCTTATATCTAGTCTAAGTCTTCCCTTCTTTAGTTTAAAGCCATTACCCCTTGTCCAGTTACAACAGGCCCTGCTAAAAAGTTTGTCCGCCCCCTTACGTACTGAAAGGCCAGAGCGATAAGCTGTCTGAGAGACGCCATCCATTTTCCTTAGGTACGTAGTCATCTTCACACTGCCCCTGGGAAGGACATCCCAGGACACACACAGAAAAGAGTGGGGATGGAGAAGGGAGAACGTGGACTTTTTTTTTTCTTTTTTTTCCATAGAAAGAAGTTAGGAAAACTTCAATTTGTCTTTTTTCCAACTGAAAGTGTCTGGCTGCTGCCATGGTTTTTGCTCTTAAAGCCTCTGGTCCAGGTAAGGGAAAGTACTGATGGCCCTTCAACTCCCTTCCCTCTTCCCTTCCACACCTGAACGGAGGAGATACCTGGCTCAGTGTTAACCCTCGCCTGCCGAAGACGTCGTACGTCTGCGAGTGGCACTTGTATAACAGCCTTTCGGGATGATGGGGCTAATTTGCCGTGCTGTTGTACTCCTGCTTGCCCTGTTCTTTGGTTTTCCAAGGAGCGTTTCTGCGACGCTGGAGCCCTATATCTGCCCTGAGCAGATGCAATCAGCCCCCTGTCTCTCGCCCCGTGCGGTGGCTGCAAATGGAAGGAGCAGATCGCTGACATTTCAAGTGCAGATCGCAGCTTGTGCCGCAAATACGCCGGGCAGGGGGTCAGCCTCACGGATCTGAGCAGCCGCTTCTGACCTAAACCTCAGGCCAGGCTGTGAAACCAGCTGAGGCTTGTTCCTCCAGCGCCGCAGGCTTGGAAATCAAAGCTGAGCTCCAGGGGTGTTGGGGGGGGAATATAGGCTGCGTTCGGAGAGTCAAGAGGAGCCTGACGAGCTGGTGGATCTGATTAGCCCGGCACGCCGCCGAGCATCCCGCCCTGCCATCGCCGGCGGGAGAGAGTGCGGGATCCCTCCCGCCCTTTGGCACGCCAGCCTCCTGCCTGCTCCGGTGTGGGTCTGATCACCACCTTGGCACTGGCACAGCCGCTCCAGAAGCACCTGCCTTTGGTTTATGCCAGCAAAAAGGGCGAGGAGGAAGGGACGGGCTTGGTTTTCCCTCTGCAGAGGGACTGAAAAGCTCAAGAGCTTTCCCCATGGCTGGGCTGGGATGCTGCGGCTGGGCTTTGGAGGCATCGCAGCCGTTCGGAGTGCCGTCCTTTCTGTCTTTAATTTTCTGTTTTCGTTCCATTGCCGTATTCAGGGCTGAGTGGTATAGCAAGCAGGTCCTCCAATAACCTGGTCTTCAGCAATGGCATTGCTTTTCCACTACAGTGGAGAAGAGAAGATGGTATTTCTAACGTAGATTATTATTTTTTCCTCCATGCATGCCCAGGTTGGGAGCTATGGGCTCTTTCCAGGGCTCTGGGGAGGGGGACCGAGCAAAGCAAGCCCGTTGCCAACAGGTCTGAATTTACCCCACGGGGTTCATGGCCCCGCTGGAAAATCCGTCAAGCTCCACAAATCAAAAAGGTGAAAAATCCCTGGCCTGGAGCCCTGAGTGTCGTAAAAAGGCCTGGGGATACACAGCCGGTGATTTGCCTGAAGGAGGATTTCTCTGAGAAAGAAGGCTCCCGACAAACTCACAGAAGTGCAGCTTAATGGCAGAGCTGGTTTCATTTGTCAGGCCCCCTTTCTGCTGCTGCACTTAGGAGAGTGAAATAATAATTGGGAGCAAAGCTTAGGTTAATCTACGCTGAGAACACGATATTCAGTAGCTTTATTAAAAGAAAAGGTGTGTGTGTGGGGGAAGCACGGGGCTTCTTCGGCTCGTTTTATTTTTCCGCTTCATCTTTGATGCTGGCTGGCGTTGGAAAATAACCCTCCTCTTCAGTGACCCGAGTGCTGTGTGAGGAAGGAATCTCAGCTGGAGGGAGATGGAGAAGTCACTCCCTTTCAGCCCGGCCCCCTCATTGTGGCAGTGCCATTAGACAGCTTCGGAAATGAGCCTCGGAGGTGCGAAAGCCGCTTTCTTTTTGCGGGCTGAAAAGGCCAGCGTGGCATTTGCAGAGCCCGGGCGAGCATCCTTGGTGTGAAATTCCCCTCTGTCCCCTTTCGAAATCCAGCTCCCTGCCAAGCTGTCCCCGAGCACCTCGGGTTTCCATCCCACGGCAAAAGCCAGGAGAAAGCCGGCTTCTCCCTCTCGTTTGCTCTCACAGCCGGCTGCTTATTCCAGCGCGGATCTCGCTCGACCTGATGGTGGCTTTCCCACTGGCTTGGTCCATATAACCAACCTCGCGTGATCCGGGATGCTTTGCCGGGTCACCGTTCATCCAAGAGGGGAAATAAATGCCGGTGTCTTCCACGTCAGGTTGTTTGATTGAAAGAGAAGTTGGAGGGAATATATTGGAAGAGTGAGGAGGGCTGGGGGGAGGGAGGAAATCCCCTTCCCCTCCCATTCCCCCCAGCTCTGGTAGCTAGATCCTGTCCCTGGTAAGCCCACCTTGCTGGGAGGTCGGGCTGAACATCCACTGAGCTGACGAAGGGCTTCTCAGGTGCTGGGTAATGACTCGGGATGTCCCTGGGACCCCTCGGGGGAATTATAGGGCTATAACTCATATCTGCTGTTGTCTGAATCTCCGTACGTATGAGCGCCTGTCAGGAATTTATTACTAATGTATTTTTATATTGGCCTTTATGATAAAGTAAAGAAAGACTCCAGCTGCCTCTGGTGACCTTTTAATCACCCAGGGATGCGTTCAGCTAAAAGCTCTGCACCTGAGGGGACAAACACCCAGCCCATTGGTAGGAGCCACTTTGCTTGATGTGTTTATGTGAGCCGCATGGCTTCTTCTATAGCATCTCACCTCTCACGGAAAGGGAAAAAAAACCAAACCAGCACTCCATCCCTTATGGCTGTAAAGAAAAGCCTTTCTGGAGTGTAACCGGTGCAGCAATGTGTTTCCTGAGTCTGCTTGGAAGGCAAGCAGTCATGGTTCATTTCGAGCATCCCAGGTAGGTGCTTGGGTACCGTGTTTGGTGGCTGATGTGAGAGCAGAGCATGAAGGAAGGCAGGCTGCCTGCAATCGGGGTGTTGGGGGGGTGAGTTTTCCCTTCCATACAGCTAGGGAGAATCCTTTTGGCTGGAGCAGTTAACTGTGCTACAGAAGGAGCAGAGAGGGGTCCAGCACCTAAAGGGGGCCTACAGGAAAGCTGGGGAGGGGCTTTGTATCAGCGTCAGGAGCCATAGGATGAGGAGTAATGGTTTTAAACTGAAAGAGGGGAGATTGAGATGAGATCTGAGGAAGAAATTCTTTGCTGTGAGGGTGGTGAGCCCCTGGCCCAAGTTGCCCAGAGAAGCTGTGGCTGCCCCATCCCTGGAGGTGTTCAAGGCCAGGTTGGACGGGGCTTGGAGCAGCCTGGTCTGGTGGGAGGTGTCCCTGCCCGGGGCAGGGGGTGGCACTGGGTGGGCTTTAAGGTCCCTTCCAACCCAAACCATTCTGTGAATGCTTCTGTTTTAGCAGCACTTTTTTTGAATGTGGTTAATGGCAAGGGTTAAATATCTCTGCAGGCTTGGCAGACCAAGTTATGATGCTCTAACAGGCACCTAGACTGCAAGGGCTCAGGTTTGCCTTCCTGAAAAATGCCCAAGATCAGTCAGAACAACAGACTTGTAGCAGTTTGCTCCAGATAAGTGGCTTAAGAGCCTCAAACTCTTGTTCTCATTGTTCCAGCAGGGAAATGCAGCTCTCCTTACCGGCTTGCCTGGTAGTGTAAAGAACAGAAGTAGAAAGGAGATAAGCAAGAGCACGGTGCTCTAGAAGCCAAATAAGTATCTCAGCTTCTTCCAGTTGTTGAGACTCTGTATGAGCAGGCAGAGAGATAAGGGCACAGGAGGTCCCAAGATGGTCTTGTGCTTTTTGAAAGGGAAGAAAAAATAATTGTTTGCTGGAGTCCCGCACTTGCTGGAAGAACAAACTTTCAGTTTTTTTGGTGCTCTCTTCCCAAATTCCCACCTGCTGAAGAAAGACAGGTCTCTGTGCTAGTGGAAGAGTTGAGCTTCTCTTCTAGAAAGAGGGGGAGGTAGAAGAGGATAAATGGTACTAAAAGAGCAAGCTGCTGGGCAGTGGCGACCCCTAAACTCTCCTGGCGTGATTACACAGCTAGTCCATCGATATTTTTAAACTTGCTGTTGCCCACCCGAGGCACAAAGCAGCGGGTAACACCGCTGTCGGGTACGTCCAGATGGGACCTGGTAATCCCACTTCATCTGACTGAGCGAAATCAGTTTAGTAAAGGCCTCTTTGCCCAGGAAGGACTTCCCATGTGGAAATATTACCACTCGCCTGGGTTTACCACTCATGTATTTTAGAAACCAAAGCAAGATAGCAGGGTTGAACTGTCAAACAACTTTGTATGGGATCTTCTGGAAATCCAAATTATTATTGGGCTCCAACAGTGAGGAGACAAATTCAAAGAAAGGGGTCCATCATGGGGTATTAAACACAGAAATTGAAATGTAGCCCCTGGCTCAGAGTATGGAAATGGCAGGCTGCAGGGAGGGTAGGTTTAGGGGAATAATGCTCTTCTCTTGCTATATTTTTGTTCTCGTTCCCAAGATTTCCGCTGGTGAGCGCAGTTTGGGGAGGAGGTAGGTTGGATGGACCTTGGGCATGACACCGAGCAGCCATACTGATGTTCCTGTGGCACACACACATGGCAACAGTATTGCCACCAGGATGTGTAAATCCTTGTGACGGTGGCTCACAAAGTTGACCTTGCTTGACCATACCCTTTTTTTTACCCTGCAAAGCCAATGGTTTTAGAGGGCCATGCAAAGAGCTATGTCTGCAAGCTGATGGCAGAGAAGTGTCCTCCACTGACCCTTTATCCAAGCACCTCTAGGAGGTCCAGGCAGGTTTCTCGTCTAAAGCCTCCCCGTAGGTTTTGTTCCTCCCTCAGACATAGCAACAGCTCCTGGGAGCTTCCTGCTCCTCCGAGAGCCAGGTTAAATTCAGTTTTCCCAGGAGATGTCTCTTGATATATTTCATGATTTAATATTTGTCCTCGGTGAAGCATCTTCCTTTTGTGCTAAATGTGTGCCTATTATATGCATGGCTTATTTTCAAATTCCTAGAGGAGGCTGGAGACTCAGTCTGTCTGTGGCATAGGGGAATGCATTTCTGCAGCGCATCTTGAGCAAGGAGGCTCCCAACTTTAAGTGACTTTCAACCGAGGGCCTTGGGAGCTGGGTTTTCCCCATGGCTGCTGGAGGACCTGGCTGGAGGCTACACGCTCAGGCTTCTCCGGGACACAGGCTACAGCCATTGGCAAGTTCAAGGCCAGAAAGACATTTTGGAAGGGCAATGTGTTGTTTTTTTCACTTGCTGGGGAAAGCATTTATCTCTGGATTTGTAGAAGTGACCTCCTGCAGTCGCTCTGCGGATTTAGGAATCTTATCCCACTGTCAGTAATTTTTACTTTGCAAGAGCTCGATTTTTTCCAATCCAAAGCTTGGCTTATTATATGCATTTGTCAGCAGCTCTGGGGTCCTGCTAAAAGAGGACAAAAAAACCCAACAAACCTCCCCAGTAGGTCCCAGATTTTCACTTTGCCAATTATCGTTTGGGATGGACTCAGGATTTTATTAAAAAGCTTCTCCGGTCCTCCTGAATTTCAGCGCGAGCTGTATTCCCAGCCTCCTCCCTCACCGCCTGCCGACAGCCACAACGCTCGGCTGGGATTTTAGCTTGGCTTGTCCTGAGGACAGGGCACATCTGCAGGTACCTCCCTGGGAGGTGGAGGGTGCTGGTGGCCCCGTGCTTCTTTGCAGCACCCTTGGAGGGGTTTGCAGGGTTGAGAGATGCTCACGTTGCCGCAGCTCCCCGCACTCAGCAGGCGAGGGAGGCAGCTCGTAGTCCTTCATCGCTCTGATCAAGCCTCCTGCCAGCAGCAGGGTGAGTTTCAAATGCTAAATGAAATGAACCAGGAATGTTGTTGTGGTTTCAAAAACAACTGGCCACCACGGTGACCGGTGGGTGTTGACATGCATCCTCACAGCTGACGGGCCCCCAAGGAATGAAGAAGAGGGACGGGAGAGCTGGAGGAAGTATGAAAATACATCACTCGAAAGCAAATCTGATCTTGGAAGAGTACGAACAAGAAGAACCTTTACTCCTTTAATGAAACTTCAGCGTGAGGAGCCACCTACTGAGAGAGGATCCATTTCTAAACTGCATCTCCCACAGAAGCAGCTCCTCAGCTCGCTTGGCTGGAGAAATGCCTTTTGCTGTGGTGATGTTTGCGCTGCTGGATTTGCTTCTGCAGGTACTGACAGCATCGGAAACCAGAAAGGGAAAACCAGAAATTAATTTGAAAACATCAGTCCCTGTTTCCATGCTCCCAATTTTCTCTTGACAAGAATCTGACTATGCAGAATTGATACTCTCCTCTTCTCCTGGGAAAACTGGGAAGCCCAGAGAAAGTTCCCAAGAAAAAAAGCAGGGACGAGATCATGGTGGGAAGCTCTTCTTGCCCTGAGATGCTACATGGTGGAGATCAAGGCATTGGTTCGGCATCCAGTTGGCCCAACCAACAGCATCTCCAGCGGAAACCGGTCCTCGCCACGATGGACTGGTGGGGAAAGTACAAGGGCAGGCTGCTTTCCCTCCCCACTCATTTGAGGCTGGCAGGATAAGTGCCAGATTTGAATGACGAGACTGTGGGCAGACGGTGCAGAAAATCAATTAAAATACCAAGCAGCTTAGGAACAGGAGCTTTAATTACTCCACAGACAGGTCTTTAAAGGGGAAAGAAGCCATCACCCCTGAGCAAGACCTCCTCTACCCTTGCGAATTTTATTCCAGGAGTCTCGGGACATCAAGATTAGGTGGCCGGATCTCCTTCGTGCTGAGCAAAGCATGGTCCCGGGGCTTGCATTTTGTTTTGTGGCGTGTGGACTTAGTCGCCTTGGGACGCGGGTGGTGCAGGTCGTTGGGGTCTGATGGTGGCTGGGCTTTAGCAGCTGGGTTACAGCGAGGGATTAAAGCCGCGTGGCCCATCTCTGTGACTCAGGCTTAGGCTTTTCATCCGCAGTAAAGTCGTCTCTCTGCAGGGCCGGTGGCTCAGCAAGCGCTTTGTTTATCGGCGGCTTGGGTCTGCAAGCCTGGGAGACAAAAGATGCCCTTGTGCACACAAGACTTGCTGACAAAGTGATGGGCATTGAGGGGTGGGGGTGGGGGAAAAATCATACTTTTCTCAGGAAACACCAGGCTGTAGAGCCTGTTTATCCTGTCTGCCTGTTTATTTGCTTTCTGCTGACTTACTGTAATCTCTCCAGCATGGGCCTTGGGTGATGGCAGGAGCCGCAGGGATTTCGGCGGGTCTTTAGTGGCAGCGACTGGCCGGCGGTGGCCCGTCTCCTCCCTCTTCAAAGCTGCCCGACGCCGCTTGCCGTGATGTTGCACAACCCAGCCAGCATGGTAATAATACCCCGAGCGTGGAAAGTATAGAACAAAACAAAGCATTGATGAAACTCTTGCGGGCTTTCCAGATGCTTGTCCACATCAATGTCCTGCTGGGAGTGAAATATGGCTCGGTGGGAGCCGGCCAGGCAACGGTCCGCGCTTCTCCTCTCTTTTCTCAGCCCGGTGGAAGAGTCTCGGGACACAAGGTTGCTCTGCAGGACATGCTGCCGTCTGCCAAGAGAATGAAAAAAGGCTGGGTTTATTTTTATGTAACGCTGGCGGGGGGGTGGGGGGCGGCAAGGGAAAGACAAGCCTCGCTTTATGCTCTGCATCAAAAGTTGGGATAAACAAACTTTGGGCTCTTCTTCCTGACTGCCCGCAACGAGCGATTCCGAGTCTTCCTGGGGCTTGCTGCTCCACTGTCATTCCCCAAGCCCCAAAAGAAGGCAGGAGGATTTGGGATTTTAAGCTCCTCATCTAGAGGAAAATAACCGCAGCAATAATAATAAAAAAGGAGTCTGCCTGGAAAAAGCGGAGGAGACTTCTGCCTGCCTGCAGGGAGGAAGAGATTTAAAAATATTCCCTGTTGACAGAGGGATGAATTATTGCAATCCCCCAGCAGCCTGGATGGGGCAGAGCTAAAAGCCTGTGCTGTGCGATGGGGGAGTTCCTGGGGGTCTGGGCAAAGATGGGGGGACCCACGCCATTGACCCTTGGCGGGGCCGTGCTGCCGGACTGGTTTGCAGCAATGCTGGTGAGCCCCTGGCCCAGGTTGCCCAGAGAAGCTGTGGCTGCCCCATCCCTGGAGGTGTTCAAGGCCAGGTTGGACGGGGCTTGGAGCAACCTGGTCTGGTGGGAGGTGTCCTCTCAGGGGGGTTGGAACTAGATGGTCTTTGAGGTCCCTTCCAACCCAAACCATTCTGTGGTCTCGGATGGCTCAGTGTGTTTGCACCATGGGCCATGCCATCTTGGTAGGTGGCTTCTAGTGGACGGTGGAGCCGGAATGGGGGAGCTGGAAGGGACACATGCTCTTGTCTGCCGAGCACTGCGCTGCCAGTGCTTGCTGTTCATGAGAGAGACTTGCAGCATCTGCTGTTGTTTCCTGCTATTAGCTGCGTGGCTGTGTGATGTTCCCTGCTTTTGCTTTTCCTTTCTGAAGAAAGTTTCCAGGCTTGAGGCTGCCAAAAACCATCTCGAAGGCAAAGAGCTTGAGCTCACCCGGGGGCTTAGGAGCAGGAAGGGAGAGCAGTGAGCATCCATCACTGCAAATCTCTTCTTCCTGGGGAAGCGGGGGAAGGACCGAATGCTCCTGCTGGATCATTGGGGTAGACCTGGTGCTGCCTGGGCATAAGGGGGACGGGACAGGGTCCCCCCCGAGTCTCTTCCATGGCTGCTATCAGGGACGTGGGCTGTGCCATACCCTGGGTGACCCCACCTTCCTGGCTGATGCATCCACCTCTCTTGCAGCTGAGACCTTTGGAGGGTGTTGTTTGGGTGCCAAGCAGCCGAGTGCCATAGTTTTGTACCTTATCCCGGGGTCAGGCTGCTCTGGGCTGCTCCCAGTGCCGCAGGGACCGGCTGCTTGTCGCTGCTCCTGCGCAGTGCCTGGGACACACTGCCCCATCCCGGCACAGCCGCGTTGCGTAAACGCCGGCTAACGAAGCTTCCCCCACACTGAAGCCAAGAGATGACATTGCAGAAACAGTCTAGGTCAAAATAAATTGCTTTCTGGCATTCTGAGATTATCTAAACCCTTCCTTTTCCCAGGATGAAAAGGAACAAAGGCTCTTGCCTGCTCAGGAAAGAGCCTGGAATGCCATTTGTGTGAGCCACCAGAGCTTATTAGGGGCGAGGGTAAACAAAGAGATTTGGGGTTAATTTACTCAGGAGGGGGAGGAGGGAAGAACAAGATGCTGTTTTTTAAAGGCTGCCACCACTTCTGTCAATAACAGCAGGTTGCCGGTCGGGGTTGTTGCAGGCAGCAGTGTCTTTTCAGCGCATTGACTGGCAACCCTTGGTGGTTTCTCTAACGGCGCATTGATTTTACACGGACTCCCTTCCAGCTCAGCAGCTGCCCAGTTGATTAAAGCGGTGGCAGTGCCACCGTGTCACTTCAGACGGGGCACAGGGGGCTGTGAGTCAGCCCTGGCTGCCGGGGAGGAAGGGGGGGTGGTGTGCTTTTTTTTCCCCTGGACAGGGATCCCTGTGGCCTTTTCCCACTGGAAGGCCGTCCCCCTGCTCGCCCTCGCATCGCATCTTCGTCCGCTCCTGCCCTGGTTTGGCAGCAGATGCCCGCGCGCCTTCAGAGGTGGAGGATGCTGGGTGTTTTCAGGGCTGGAAGGCTCCGAGACCCCTGAGAAATCCCAGTCCTGGGTGAACAGGGCTGTGGGCAGCAGGCTGGAGCTGCTGGAAGCTATTGGAAGCACCATCTCTGACGGTGGGACCAGTGTTGACTGCTGGTGTGGCCCCCATCCCCAGCACGAAGGACCCTTCTGCTGAGCAGCAGATGCTTGCTGAGGAACGAAATCTCACAGAAGCAGCAACTAGTAAACCCTAGGTGTGCCTGAAAAATTTTAAAAGGTCTTCCTTTGCTTAGTAAGTGGGTTTAGCGACCACAAGTTGAAGCCCTTTTGCTATGGGAATGTCTCCTCTGGGTTAGGTGTGCATGGCAAAGAAAAGGCTTTTCCGGAGCAGCGTGCTGAGCCTCCACAGCTGGGGGTTTTCTCTAAATTTTCACGATATCCTCATTTCCTCATGCCTCCGGCTGCTGGAGCCAGGTGACTGTGAAGCTTCTTTGTCCTCGATCCAGCACAGGGAAGTTTGCTCTAAAGGGTTCAGAAACGTGAGGGACAGACCGAGAGAAAACCGAATTATATTTTTAAATCTTTATGGCTTGAAAATTGGCCGTAGTGCAAGCCTTTCTTTTTCAGATGGCGTGTAGTTCCACGTTAATGCTGTCCGTGGAGAGCCATGGCATGAAGGGAGAATTCCTTGCTCTGAGCTTCCAAGCTGTGGACTGAATAAAAACTCTCTGTTTTTGTTTATTTTTTTTTTATTTTTTGCCTCTGCCCGGAACTCGCTTTAGTGAATGCTTTTCTCCTGCCTGGGAAATAAAGGGGATAGGGGCTTCAGGTTAAAGAGAACTCCATAGGTCTCTTAGCAAAGTCAGTTCCTGCTGGGAAGAGCTGCCCGGAGGGAGCTCATGTCGGCTGGAGCAGGGCAGATCTGGCTCTCCTCCTGGAAATGGTCATTCTCATCTGATGCGAAATTGGGAGCGCTTTGATTTATCCGTGTAAATACCTTGTTTTAGCAAAGAAAAATCTTAAAAACTTCCATTTTCTCCTTCCTTCCGCCCCCCCACCCCCCGAGTTTGTAATCGCGCAGCAGATTTGCCTGTCGCTCCGGTGTCTTCCAGATGCCCGTGGGACTCCTTAGGAGGAAAGATGTTTCCTACCTTATGGTGTAGCCCTGCAAAAACACCTGTACTGTGGTTTAAGAGCAAGCGCCTGCAGCTTCCCCCTCTTCCACGGCAGAGCCGTATCCTGCATGGCGGGAGCATCACAGAGCCAGCGTCTGGGTTGCCTGGTCCCTCGCCAGGTGAGTTGGCAGGAAACTGCCCGTCATTCCTTTAAATCCTCCGTGGGGTTTTGGTGGACGTTCAGTGCTCCAGATGTGTTGGTTCTGTTTAATTGTCGTTTTTTGATGAAGAGCTGCTTGGGCAGGAGGTTCCCACCTTCCAGTAGCTGGCAGGCTCGGGAATTCCCAGCCCTAGCAGAATCTGTAGGAGATATTTGGGAATAGTCTCTTGAGTTTTTTATGCCTGAATTTTGTATTTGGAGCGAATACTTCTGTGTGGGCTGAATCTTAAGAGGAGCATCGCTTGCTTATCCTCCTCTAATGGTAAAACGTGGTGCTCCCCGCCCTCCACCTCGGGCAGACGCAGCCATGGTAAGAGCAGCCCCTTCTTTTTGTCCGTCAGCGCGTGAAAACAAAAAACCTGCTGGGGGACCGAAGCTGAAAGTCACCTCTCTGTGCAGATTCAGAGCTTCCGGAGAGAATCCCAGTTCTCATCCAAAACTAATAGAGAGAAAATTTCCCTAGGAAATATCGGCATGGGACAGAGAGCATTAAACTGGAACTTTACGCCAATTAATAGCCAGATAATTACAACACCTCCCCTCCTACTTGCTGCTGGCTTCCCTGTGTAATTTTCTTTTAATTTTTTGCTTAATAGGCACGCGTGAGAGATGAGTTACTCGGCGCGCTGCTTGCATTCCGTGTGTAGTGGGCTCAACGGTAAGGAAGACGTAGAGGTGCCCCATCTGTCCTGGACCAGCCCAAGCTACAGCGGAGTGACACCACCTGCCAGAGCAAGGAGCATGCTGGGGGGACTGATGGAGAAGCTTAAGGAAAGTAGAGGAGGGGGAAAAAATGTCAAGGGTGGTCAGAAAAGGTGAAATGGTGAGTAGTGGTTGCTGGCTTACAACAGGACCACGGCTTTTCCTCCCTCTTCTCCCAGCCCTTTATCCTGCTCTGGGCTGGGTCTGTTGTAGCACCCAGCAGCCTCCGTCCTCACGCGTTTTCCCACGTGAAAATGCAAAAATGGCATCTTCTGCATCACCCACGAGTCCCCTTCTCCCTGGCGGAGGGAGGAGTCCTTCCACGCCAGCCCTGATTTAAAAGGGAGAGGAACTTCTGGCCACGGTTTGCTATACCAGTTCCAATGAAGAAGGACAAAAAAGGGAAAAAAAAAAAAAAAAAAAGGTCAGAATTGGAGACTTTCATGAGCATTAAATTAAAACAGTGTGCAGGGTCTGTTTTGGTTCCCAGGCATGAACGTCGTATCAACTCTCCACTCTGCCTGCTGTCTGATAACAGCGGTACCCACCGGCTAGGCTCAGCCTGCGGTACGATATGCAAAAAAGAGGGAAAGAAATCAAAAGCAGCAGCAGCCTCGTGTAGCCTGGTAAATGTAATTTCAGGTGTCTCAGCCTCTCCTGTTCCCTGGCTCCCAGGTAATTAATTCTGCAGAAGGAAAACCCCAAATGTCTGATTGACTGGCTTTGCCCTGGAACTGGTGGGAGATGCTCGGCTGT
Organism: Larus michahellis; assembly: GCF_964199755.1. Lineage (NCBI taxonomy): Eukaryota > Metazoa > Chordata > Aves > Charadriiformes > Laridae > Larus > Larus michahellis. Next base: position 36,536,085 of record NC_133901.1, read on the forward strand.
GTGCTTGGCAAGCTCACCTGCACAGGGAACAGAGCGATGTGACCTGGCGGAGGTGACAACGCTCGGCTGGAGACCCAGAGCAAGGCTGCGGAGGTGCACGGGGATACGGAGGGAAGGTGAGATCCCCCTTTTGGGGACATCCCTTGAGGATGGGTGGAAATGGGGCTCTGCAGATGGTGTCCCCCCGTTAACCCTCCCTGCACAGCACAGGGAGGTTTGTCAGATCCTCAGCCCCTTGAAGAGGCAGGTCCCAAGCTCAGCATGAGCCATAACAGCATCACAGACTGGCCGGGGTTGGCAGGGACCTCTGGGGATCATTCAGTCCAACCCCCTGCCAGAGCAGGGTCACCCAGAGCAGGTGGCACAGGAACGCGTCCAGGTGGCTTTGGAATGTCTCCAGAGATGGAGACTCCACCACCTCTCTGGGCAGCCTGTTCCAGGGCTCTGCCACCCTCACCGGAAAGAAGTTCCTCCTCATGTTGAGGTGGAACTTCCTGTGCTCAAGTTTGTGCCCATTACTTCTTGTCCTGTCCCTGGGCACCACTGAAAAGAGCCTGGCCCCATCCTCCTGACACCCACCCTTTAAGTGTTTATAAGCATTGATAAGATCCCCCCTCGGTCTTCTTTTTTCCGGACTGAAAAGACCCGAGTCTCTCAGCCTTTCTTCGTAAGAAACGTGCGGGTTTGTTCCTGCCTCCCATCACAGCCTGCTGCTCCCCAGGCTTTGGAGGCCTCGGCAGGGTTTGGTACCTCGCAAGGTTTGCACACAAACCACCTGCAGAAGCTGCTTCTCGGCGGCAGCACCCTTTGCAGGGCCTCTCCCTGATGCACTTGTGAGGTAATTAGATAACTGCCGCCAACAAATACACGCATTTAATAAGTATGCTAATTGGTATTGACCAACATGTGGCAGGCACTCTGTCAAGTGCCAATTAGGAGTGCCTAAGAAGCGCTGGAGATAGGAGAGGCGGGTGATTAGCCCTGGGGGTGGGGATGTGGGGGGATGCCGGCCGCTGCCCCTGCGCCCTGTGCCCGGGCAGGACCCCGCAGGGATGGGACGAGCACAGGGGCGTGCCAGGTCCCATTTATCAATCCCAGAAGCTTGCAAGCGCTTGCCTGCCATGGATTAATTTGATCGGTATCAACCCTGGATAGGGTTTTTATTTATGGCCGCTGGGGGTGTAGGGGGTGGGATAAAACAGTTGGATTAAAGGGACTGCGTGAGGCCAGGCTGGGGCAGAGCGGACGGGACCGTGTCTGCAGAGGAGAGAGTTCCTTCACGTCAAGTTCAGCCTGAACACGGTGGCAGAGCTTGTGCTGGGCACAGAGGAGGGGGATGAATGATCAGCCACAGCCGCTGTCCTTTCCCTGGCCCCTGCTCCTTCTGCAGCCCGGTTCCACCCAGCACATTCAAAAAGTTCATTCTTTAGAGAAGTGGTTTAGTCTCTAAAGTGGTTTAGCGATATTTTTTGTCAGAGTTAAGTTGATGGTTGGACTCACTCTGAAAGGTCCCTTCCAACCTGGGCAATTCTACAATTTGTTCGTCAGACATGCGCTAGAAAAAGCTCTCCTTTCCCTGATTATTTTTCTTATCATATTAACAGGAAAACTTATCTAACCAGCTCTTTTCCCCCAAGTATAAATTACAGAGGGCTCACACCGCTGGGTTAACGGGCAGAGCAGCCAAAAAACCCCTTTCCCACCTGTAGCAGTGGGCACCGGTAACTCCAGTGCCCTCCCTCTGACCTGTGGGCACTGCCAGCTGAAAATTCCACCCAAACCAGGAGCACAGTAGAGCGGTTCATCCACCCCAAACTACAGGTGTGTATCTCCGCTAGCTGCCTTCCACCTGAGCAGCGTGGGGAGGAGGAGCAGGTCCCGAGATGCTCGCGGGTGGTACCACCATGGTGTTTCCGTTGCCCAACCCTCCTGTGTGGCCAGAGCTGTGTCCCGGGGAGCCTCGCTGCTCCGCTGCCACCCACCTTCACAGGTGTTCGGCTATGGGGTGTCCATCACCCCAACGTAAGTCCCGCTCCCACGTGAGCTGCTTCCCACTGCGCGCCTGCAGCAGCCTGCCCCAAGGGGCTCGGGTGCTCTCATTCGCCTGGATTGTTTTTTATTTATTGCCACCATTAATTAATTGTGTTTGGGTAGGAAGGACAAGTCCCCTGAGACTGCCTGAGTGCTGGAGACCATTACTGCATTGGTGTCTGAAAGCTTCAGCGCACAAAAAACCCCTCACTGCTGTCAGCCTGGCACAATTAATTAACCAGCCCCATTCGGAAGCTGCAGTCCGGTGTGTCTCTATTCCATAACCAACCGGGCCCTGGGACCTCTCTACTTAAAGCCCCACTTGGGGTAAAAGGGGCTCAGCTCGGAGGCACGGCTACTGCTGGGACCTCAAAGCTACACCCAATGCACTGCCTTTTCCAAAGAAGGGGCCCAGGAGCTGCATGGAACTCCATGTACCCATCTCTCCGGGTAGCGCCTACCTTGAGGACTCCAGGCTAGGAGCTGCTGCTCCCATCTGCAGCTGCCGTGATGGCTCCTGGGGCTGCAAGCTTGGCTGAAAAGCCAAAGCAGAAGCTTGTGATGGTCCCTCTTGACTTGGCCCAAATTCAGCCTCCGCATCTATTCTGTAAGAGCAAAAGAGAACAACCCGTGCCTTCTCCGGGCTGCGCCGAGGTGTCGGCACGCGTAGCTGGTCCAGGAGCACAGCAGCAAGCGCAAAGGAGCAGGAGCTGTTTGGTTTTATATGCTATCAGGAGCACATTTCTCAGTAATACGGTGACCTAATCTCACTCTTATTGATTTTGGGCTATATATATACACACACACACACGGGGAGAGACACGCACTGCTGAAAATACAGAATCCTGAACTCCTGGAAGGGCAAAAATTGTTTCCTCTAGTTTTGTTTTGTTTTGTTTTGTTTTTTTTTCAAGCCCAAGGAAACAAAGGAGCACACAGAGGGCTTGACCCAGCTCCTGGTGGATCTCTGAGCTGGGTCCTTGTTCCCAGCCCTGGCTGCGCTGCAGGAGCGTGGTCCATCTTGTAGTTAAAGTAGGTGCTCCTTCCCAGGCTGGAGGTGATCCAGCCGCCCAAGAACATCCCTTTCTGTTGTCACTGCTTCCCTCCCTGGAATAAGCAAAGCGCAAAGAGAAAAGCCCCAGCAAATTAGGCAGAGCAGTTTATCTGACAGCCCAGCGCTCTCCCGGATAAAGGAACAAACAGAGTTTGTCTGGTGGTCAGGGTGACACTTTGCCACACAAAAAGAGCAGGGAGAAGTTAATTAAACTCTAAAGAACCCATTTATTAGAAAAGGAAAGTAAGACATGGCTTTTCTTCGATACTGGAGAAGGGTTCATTATGGAGGGAACTCATTCTTTAGCAGTTAATAAACTATTTTCTACTGCCTGGCTTTGAGGAATGGCTAATGGAGTGTCCATGCCTCATTTTAATGTGCAGTTTTGCGAGGTGGCCATGGCCCATTGGCCGAAACGGTTTAGAAAACAGCTGCCTCTGAAAACTAGGGGACTGGAGAGCTTGGCAGGTCCATAACTGCAGGCAGAGCCTTTGGTGCATTGTTTTCCTTTGCCCAGCGTACGCAACTGCCATGCAGTCCCTCCCCGTGCTGGTGGATGCTCTGTCACTGGCCAGGAAGACCTTTCTCTGCCCATACCTACAGCAAGATCCAGGAGTTGCACACCAGGAGCCCTCGTTGGGTGGACTGGGTACTGCCTGGACCACATCTGAAATGCTTATTCCAAATGCTCTGGCAGGGACAGCCTTTTCCTGCTGAGGGCTGACACTTTAGAAAAAATTCATTGCCACCTGGTTGATGGTTGGACTCGATGATCTTGAAGGTCCCTTCCAACCTAGGTGATTCTGTGATCCTATTTTATATAAAAAAAAAACCCAACTGAACATGATTTTGGATGATGTGGAAGCCAGGATTCATGGGGGTAGGGGTGACTCTCTCCCACCGGCGCCTTGCTCCTCTGTGGAAGATGCTGCCTTGAGAAGATGCTTGTGATGGTACAGCATCGACGTGCATTTCATTGTGCGTCAGGCCGGCTGCATCTCCCTGAATTTGGGGAGTCCAATTGGGCCCCGGGGCAAGAAAAAAATGAAATCAGAACGTTTGCTAGCGATGCTGAGTTAATACCGAAAAGATTAAAATACAGACAACCTCCAAGAATGGGGAAAGGACCTCACGATACTTAGTGAGCGAGTAATAAAACAGCAGATGAAATTCAAGGCTGCTAAATGAAAAACAATGCACAGGGGAAAAATCATTCTAACTTTACACATGCAGTGATGGGCTCTGAACTGGCTGTTACTGCTCAGGAAGGAGATCTGAGAGTTGTGCTGGAAATATCTATCAAAATGACAGTTCATGCTCCAGAGTAGTCCGAAAACCAAATGTAATGATAGGAATTAGAGGGAGGTAAGAGAGAGTGAAATGGGGAATGTTACTGTGCTGCTTAATGAATGCCTGGCATCTCCCACCTCGAATGATTTGTGAGTAGGTCTGGTTTTCCCATCCCAAAAAGCGCATGGGAAGAAGCCTAGAAAATGACCCACTGAAGGCAAGGATTGATAAAGGCAGGGCTGGATTTGAAATAATGTGTTATCGTAGAGCTGAATAATTAATTGGCAGTGATGGCTCAGTACCAGAAACACTCAGTGTCGGAGTAGGGAACATCTAGAGAAGTTCCAAGAGCAGCAAAGGTGAATCCTTTACCCAGCACAAAAAGTAGGACTCGCTGCCATGGGAAATTACAGCTTACAGAGATTGGGAAAGGGAATTAGGTATTTTCACGCAAAGAAGTGATTCTGTGTGTGATGAGATGTTTGTTTCTCCCTGTCCCAGGGCAGGGCGGCTGCGCGGTTTGACAATCAAAAGGAGCGTCGCTGGTGGCTCGCTGGGACCTGCCCTGTGTCACCATCAGGAGCCCATGGTCCCATCCAGCTGGTGACTTCGGCAATCTGCCTTTTCCACCTCCATCCAGACCTGCTGAGCTCATCGCCGAGGCTTCTGAGAGGACAGGTGGGCTCCCAAATGTTGTCTCTGAAACGGTTTCATTTGACCGAGCACAGAATTCAACTCAATTTTTATTTGTACTGTATTTAAGGAGTGTTTGGGGCATTTTCCCTCTATTGCAAATACGTCGGGAGCAACTCCACAGCCTACCTGGCTACCTGCCCTCTCCCCGCAGGGAGCGTGGGATGTGGGTCCCCTTCCTGGACGCAGCGCCCGGGAAAGGCGAGGGATACTCCTCTGAGCTGGGAGGTGATGCTTCATTCCTCGGCGGAGTCCGGCTGCTGGAAATAACCTGCCCGATGGTCCACTTTATGGCCAGGCATACAGGCTGAAATTCACAGCCACCGCTTCCCAAAGAATAATGAAACATTTCCTGAGATGGCCATAAATATCTCCTGCCATGACAACACTTACCAGCACCTCTTCGATCCAGGAAAATGGTTTAAAACTCAGCAAAGTGGGATTTATTTTTTTTTTTAATGTCTCTCTACCTGCTGGTTGCAGTTGCCCTGGCTGCTCCCGGTCGGGGTTGGGGGTGGTGGTGTGTGGTTTGTGGCTCCCTGGGGAGCCCAAAAGTGGGTGCTGGGGCGGGGGGAGGGTAAGCTCCTTTCTGGGCTGTGCACCATCATCCTCCTCTTCCTCCCCTCTGCAGCCTTCACCAAACGCCCCTGACGCTGATTAAAACAACACGGGCAAGAAGCTTATCGGTTACGAGGGATCAATAACCCCTGGCTTGTATCCTTCCATCTAAGAACGGCTGCGTAACATGGGGCAGGGGGGATCCCAATAGCCATTGCTGATCGATAGCGCTCCCTGTGCGAGCGTGCAGTGGGGTAGTGGGTGGGGGTCGTTTACCAATGCCACCCTCTCCCTCCCTCCCTGCCGTTGCCCCGCGTCGTCCTCAGCGGCTGCAATTAATCCATCCCTGTAATGCAGCGCGTGCACGCTCACCTCCGCTCCCACGCAGCGGCACCACGTCCAATTAGCGGCGCTTAATGAAAAAAATAAGCGAGCCAGGTGGACGCGCCTGCACGCTTAGGTGGCCGAGGAAGCAAAGCCAGGCTTGAGAGATGTCCTTGAGTCGGGAGGACGACCGGGAGAACGCCTTCTCCCCAGGCTGACGGGAAGGGAGAGGTCTGCAGCTGCTGTCCCCTGCCAAGGGGCTCCGTTCTGGTCCAGAGCAGCGACATCCCACTCCGAGGAGCGGCCGACGCCACAGATCATGCTGGAAATACGCTGCACGCTCAACAGAGCCGTCTGGGCTACTTCCCCCCCGGGACCGTTTTCCAGCAGTGGGGGTGCACAGCGGGGCTGCTTGGTGTCAGGCTGGTGCGGACCGCCAATAAAAGCCACCAACTTGCAAAAATTCTCTCCGAGGGCCTCCGGGGCATAACATGAGGCTCAGGGAAGCCCAGCCAAATGTGGTCGGGTCCTCTTTAGGCAGCGGTGGGGCTGACTATAGTGGATGCAGGCCAGGCTGCTCTGGTCTCCCCGAAGGGCTGGGCTCCCTCCGCTCCATGGAGACGGAGTTGCCACAGCCAGGAGAGAGCTCCCATCATCACCCACTGCGGCAGGGACTCATCCCGCCTCTCCCCGCGCTGAGGACAACCCACCCTCCGCAGCACGGAGCTGCAGCACGGAGCCACAGCACGGGGGCTACACCTCATGGCATGGGGCAAGGGCAAAAGCATGAGGAGATGGGGATGGACCAGGGTGAGCACAGGGCTGGAGGGGTTTTGCCACCTCCGAGATGGATGAGAGCCTAGGGACGGCCATCCCGGGAACAGGGTCATGGAATGGTTTGGGTTGGAAGGGACCTTAAAGATCTTCTAGTTCCAACCCCCCTGCCCTGGGCAGGGACACCTCCCACCAGACCAGCTTGCTCCGAGCCCCATCCAACCTGGCCTTGAACACCTCCAGGGATGGGGCAGTCACAGCTTCTCTGGGCAACCTGGGCCAGTGTCCCACCACCCTCGTAGGAAAGAATCTATCCAGCCTGGAAGGAACACTCTTAGCAGCCCTGGCCACAGAGGGAAAAGGAGGCATTTGGTAGCAGAAGAAACGCTGGTGGTGGGAAAAAGCGTGCGGGAGCGATAGATTTTTAAAACCCAGCCAGTGAATTGGTCTCATTGTTGCGGTTGCTTTAAAAGGGATCAGGAGAAATAAAGCAGGTTTCAATCTGGAGTGGCCTGGGGAAGGCTGAGCAGTAAAACGAAGCCGGCAGCGTGATGATTTGCTTGTGAACAGGTCGGGGTGCTGCCCGTGAGCATCCCTTGGCCGGGGAACATGGCAGAGGTTGGCTCCATGGCGTGTCTCGCAGGCAGCAGAGCTGCCCTACGCACCCTGCAGTGATGCCCAGAGCAACAGGCGACCGCCCAGCACAGCCTGGACCATCACATCTCGGTCCCCGACATCTTCCTGCCTTCCTCAGAGACCACGACACCGCGGGCAGCACCAGGAGAGGGCTGGGAACATGCAGCAGGGAGCAGCGGGGCAGAGGGAGACATCAGATGGGTGGAAGCAACCAACGGAGAAGATTGACTTAATGGGATCAGCCCTCGTTCTGTTCTTATTATCAGCACCTTGGGAGCGTGGCTTCTCTAATTAATTCCTTCGGTCTCTAAAGTGCACAGCTGAGGCCCGTGTCCCATCAGCAGTTGCTTGCAGTTGGGTTGGGGCAGGCAGAGGAGCATGGAGGTCTCTACGTGGTTACTCAGTGCTAGGTATGTCTCCACAAACCTCTTCTCAAGCACTTTAGCCCTCCTTGGAGGAGAGAAATGGCTCAATAACTCAAGAGTGAGGGTTGGGTTTTTTTGTTTATTTTGCAACACATCTGCATTATTGCTCAGTCCAAGTTACAGGGGGTGAGAACGGCTATTTCCTAATCCTGCTTAGGAAAGAATGACCTCTTCCCCAAGGCATTAGCATCTCCCAAAATCAGCGTGTATTTTGAATGAGCTCAATTATAACGTGGCATTTTCTTGCTGGCTGCGTAAGTGGCTGGTGTGCTGAGAGCCAGCCGAGCCTGTGTCTCCCTGCTTGCGTGGCTACCGAATCACTGTCTGGTGGGGGAAAGCGTTGCCCTCGGTCCCCATCGACGTTTCGCTGGGGTTTTTAATGTGAAGCGGGAAGAAAGGAAGAGTTCAATTTATGCTCTTGGTATCAATCAGCATTTTATATGCCTTTGGTAAAGTTGTGATTGTTATCAAGGCTGTCGAAATCTCCAGAGTCTGAAAATCAAGGTGAAAGCTTGCTTTCATGGATTATTTCCAGTCACTTTTCTTCTGGCTCTGCTAAAAATAACGCAGGAATACCTTTCTTCGAACTTTCCTATTCCCTCCTGGCTGGAACGGAGAAGGTCAGGAGCATGAAAGTGGAAAAAAAGTGGAGGGAAGGAGTCACTGCAGACCCTTCACATGTACAGGTCTGGATGAGATTGCTTGCTGGTTCGTTGGGTTGTTTTTTTTTTCTTTGATCCAAACATGATTAACTTTCTTCCTGCGTTTCTTTCCTTTAGCTGATGCAACGGTGAAGGCCGGGTGTTTTGGTCCTTTTGGAGCAGAAAACTTGCCGTTCTTAACCGTTTCCTGTTGCGAGTTAATTAGAAGCGTCCCCAAAGCTGGAGATTGGTCTGATAATATTGTCCCCTACATTGTAGGACCTTTATCCAAGGCCTTGGGATGACGCTGTGTTGCGTATCTTGTGTTTGGCTAGCTGGCCTGCTTTCCCTTGCAGTAATTACGGGTTTTATTAATTACTGGGTTGTTGCCTAAATCTGTTGCATCTTTTCTGTCTGAAGTGTTTCTATGTGATCTAACGCAACGGTACCACAGGAGGTAGCCAAGGTGTTATCTCAAGGTGTGCATCCAGGAGAGGAGAACTCTCTAGGTTTCTCTCTTTAGGCCGCTCAGACAGGGCAGAATAATAGTTTCTCCCCAGGAAAAAAAGGGAAAAATAAGAAGCCTGGTGTTAACCACAAGTGGGAAGGCATTGCATCTGAAAAATCCTCACATGGCAGAGATTTCGGCTTGTTCCAGAAGTACTTAAGTCAGCTGCAAGTTTCTGAATTGTGATGATGCTTTCAAGCAAGGGGATGACGTGATTTTCTTTCACTGTTCATTAGTGGTGTTGGTATACTTGACGATCAATTGTTATTTTCCCATCCATGGGCTCGTACTGCTTTTCTTAAAAAGGGAAGAGGGACAGTCCAGTGTCACTCATGAGAGAAGGCACCTTTGCAAGACAGATAGAATCATAGAATTGCTGAGGTTGGAAGGGACCTTTAAGATCATCAAGTCCAACCTTTAACCTACCCTGATAAAAGCCACTTCTAAACCATGTCCCTAAGTGCCCCATCTACCCTTTTTTTAAACACCTCCAGGGATGGTGAATCCACCACCTCCCTGGGCAGCCTATTCCAATGTTTAATAACCCTTTCAGTGAAAAAATGTCTCCTAATATCCAATCTAAACCTCCCCTGACATAACTTGAACCCGTTTCCTCTCGTCCTATCACTTGTCACCAGGGAGAAGAGGTCAGCCCCCATCTCTCTACAACCTCCTTTCAGGTAGTTGTAGAGGGTGATAAGGTCTCCCCTCAGCCTCCTCTTCTCCAGGCTAAACAACCCCAGCTCCCTCAGTCGTTCTTCATAAGGTTTGTCCTCCAGACCCCTCACCAGCTTTGTAGCCCTTCTCTGGACACGCTCCAACACCTCAATGTCCCTCTTGTAGCAAGGGGCCCAAAACTGAATGCAGTACTCGAGGTGGGGCCTCACCAGTGCTGAGTACAGGGGGATGATCACTTCCCTAGTCCGGCTCACCACACTATTCCTGATACGGGCCAGGATGCTGTTGGCCTTCTTGGCCACCTGGGCACACTGCTGGCTCATATTCAGCCGGCTGTCCACCAACATCCCCAGGTCCTTTTCTGCCAGGCAGCTTTCGAGCCACTCTGCCCCAGTCCTGTAGCGCTGCATGGGGTTGTTGTGTCCCAAGTGCAGGACCCGGCATTTGGCCTTGTTGAACCTCATACCATTGGTCTCAGCCCATCAGTCCAGCCTGTCCAGATCCCTCTGCAGAGCCAACCTACCCTCAAGCAGATCAACACGCCCGCCCAGTTTAGTGTCATCTGCGAACTTACTGAGGGTGCATTCGATCCCTTCATCCAGACCATTGATAAAGATATTAAAGAGAACCGGCCCCAGCACCGAGCCCTGGGGGACACCACTTGTGACCGGACACCAACTGGATTTAACTCCATTTACCACCACTCTCTGGGCATGGCCATCCAGCCAGTTTTTTTACCCAGCGAAGAGTACACCTGTCCAGGCCATGAGCAGCCGGTTTCTCCAGGAGAATGCTGTGGGAAACAGTGTCAAAAGCTTTGCAAAAATCCAAGTAGATAACATCCACAGCTTTTCCCTCGTCCACTAAGTGGGTTACCTTATCATGTTTGTTCTTGACCCCGGCCACCGTAAAAGCTCCACTCAAATTCTCTTTATTCCTTCCTGCCCACTTCACTTCAGGGACTGGTTGCCCCTCTGCAAGGAGATAAGGTGAAGGGTCCAGCCCGTTTGCCGCATCCCGGGAGGGGACTTTGCTCACTGCTGTGGGTCAGCCTCTGATGGACACCCCCCAGGAGCAAAGGGAAAGGTGTCTTCTCAGCCGTGGCTTTTCCAAACGTTCCCTTTTCCCTCTTCCCTGGCTCACGGTGGTCTCTTCCCATTATAAATTGATAATTCTGATCCAAGCCTAAAAAGCTGCCTTTCCCACCCAGCCCTGCTGCCCGTCATGCCAGGTGCCAGCTGCAGTCGGAGATCACAACACAACTCAGCCAGTGCAGGAATTTCTGATGTGGCTTGGCTAATGAGAGCCTCGCTCTATCGTTTGAACCCACCTCAGGTTAATTAGAGGTGGAAACGGCTTTTGAGTTCCAGTTGAAACACGCACCCCGCGGATTTGCTGCCCGCCCTGAGCTGGCACAGCAGCGGGAGCGAGCGTTCTGCAGGAGCGAGCCTTCCTCCTCCCAAAATCTCTGGTTCTGTGCTGCCCTGGGGACACCTAAAGAGCCGAGATGGCTCCTCGTATATGGCAGATGCCCCTGCAATAAGGTTGGCCCCTGTGGAGTCAGGAGAGCCCTGCCGGTCCCATGGGGAGGTCATGGGGGCTTCCTTGGGTTGATGGAGTTCCACTAGCTTCTTTGGTCGTGGATTATTGGTATTATTGTGTGCCCACCCCAATGTCTAGACAAGGATGGTGTTTCTGACGTGTGTTGTCCCAACCTTTTCAAGAAGGGCTTTTCAGAAACATCTCACAACATGTGAGCGGTGGGAGGATAACCTTGGAAAATCAGTGGGGGAGGCTCGTGTTTCTCCAAGGCTTGTGCTGCAAGCCCTAACTCCGTGCAGGGCTTGCTGGACAAGATGGTACAGGCTGTTTCCAGCTTTCTCAGTGGGGCAAAGCCAGAGTTTCCCCACTCTTCCTCCATTGATGTCAGTGGTGCAAGGATCGGGCCCTTCTTATGTTTTGAAGCAGCACTTCAGAGGTCAGATGGGTAAGACAAGAGGGTCCCTGAGGATGACAAAGATGGTCCCAGGGGGGACTAGAAGAGAGCTGCAGCTAAACCTTCAGGGTCCTGAGACAGCAATAAACCCTTCAGCTGTGGTGCCCTGGAAGCCACTAGGACATGGCTCAGTGCAGGGCCAGCACGACCAGAGAGCATCCCAAGGCAGCCTGGGGCATCCCGTGGGATGTTCGGGGGCTAGTGGCCATCTGAGGTACCAGTTGAGGGTTGAGGCAGTGCCAGGTGCCAGACACAGTCACAGGAATAAGGGCCAGACAGGAAAGCTCTGCGGCTCTTTCAGCAGTCTCCTCCTCGGTCACTTAAGGAATTAAAATAATAATGCATTTATTGAAATCCACTGTGTCACGCGGCGCGCTGGAAGCGGCTCAGGTAGACTTTAGAAAAGCAAACAGCAACATGTGGAAGTGTCTGGCAAAATTCCTGCTGAAAGAAGGAAATGTATATTTATATGTGTGTGTATATATAAATATAGATATATGTATATATGTAGTCCATCAGCTCTACCCAAACCGTGGTCCCCCTTGCTTCTCCACAGAGAAGGGGAAGGAGACCCTGGCAGGCAATGCAATGCTGTGTTTTTTGGGGGGGCAATGTGTTGCCCCCGTGAAGAGTTAGACTGGAGCTGGGATTGTGCAGTGTCTTCCCAAAGGCGAGCGCCAGACAGGCCCTGGCAGGAGACGCAGCCGTTAGCGGAGCGGCTGGGCGGCCCGCTCGGTCCCCCATTCCTTAGTTTACTACTAAGTACCACTTATTTATAGAAGCATGTTACGGGCCGAAGTTGATGTCTGCGCCTCTTCCCCATGGGGGGAACAAGTGGCTGAGGAGAGGCAGGCGAGACGTGGAGGGCAGTTTAGAGCAGCATCGATCAGATTTCGTCTGGCCGCTTCTGCCTTTCTTTCTGCCTTTGCTTTCCTCGCCCAGCCGTGCAACGGGGCTCCTCGCATTTCCCCGGTTTCTTTGGGTGGGTTGGCAACGACGCGAGAGAAGCTCGAGGATTGTACGAGGAGGTTGGAAGCAAGGTGATAAAACTAAACAGCGTCATCTTGTCGCTGTAGCGATCTAACTCGTTCTTAGGCCAGGAAACGTTATCTTCAGCATAATTTTGTACGTCATTCCAGGGTGCGGGAAGGTTCTCTTGTATTTGCTCATTTTCTCCTCGTCTCCTAAGCGATGTGCCGGCAAGGAGAACCTTGTCCCCCATCCAGATGCACATGCCTACGTCTCCAGCGCGTGGAGTAACCCATGGGCGCGGGTGGCGTTGCCAAAGGCTTGGCGTTAAGGACAGCCTTCAAGTGTGTGTTCAGCCCGGGGTCCCATTCACCGCACGGAAGTGGCCGCTGAGCCGCTTGCGCCAGCCACCCGCTAGCCCATGGATCATCTCAAGTGGTCGCTCTGGCTCTTTATTATGCCTTGTTGGTAGCGTGTGACTGATCACCGAAATTACCCTCTGTTGCTTCTGTGCTCTGATTAGATTCCTGCAATTTTGGGAGAAGTGGGATGGTAACAAATAAAAGATCCTGAGGAGCGAATAACAAGTGCCTCTGTCTGTGTTGAGGGGTCCTTCTTTGCGTGCCAAAATGGGGATTTATCTGCCGTGGCTTTCCTCTGCCCACAATTTTTCATTAGTGCAATGAGTTTGGGCGTGTTTTTCCCAGTGGTAGCTCGGGTCTTGCCGGAGCAGAGAGCTGTTGGCAACCTGATCGTGGGTTAGCCAGGGGAGCTGGCAGCGTTTGGCCAACTCTGAATCCCCTGAAAAGCCTTTAAGAGAAGGGGGGGGGGAGGGGAATATACGTAAATAAACCCTAATGCTTTTTGTTCCAGCAACTTCCTGCCACCAGATAAATAGAGAGTCAAATATGATCAGCCAGGTAGAAGAATGCAGTAAAGCCTGGGTGTGCTTGATGTTGCTGCTTTCTTCCGCTGCCTTTTTTCTCCTGGTGAATGCTGACAGAGTGTTGGCCCTGTCAGCAAAGGCTAGGAATATATATATTTTTTTTTATTTTTTTTTTTTCTGTGTGGTGCTCTCTGCGTGCTGCTGTCAGCCGCTCGGACAGAGTCACCTCCCTGCGTCGCCTCTGCTTCAGTGTCCTTTGAAAGCCGGCAGCGTCACCTTTCCAAAAGCGAGCATAAAGCTAAAACTCTTCTACAGCTTTGCTGGAAGGCTGTGGGAAAGGGGCAGTAAAAGCAAATTCGACTATGCAGGGAGATATATCCCCTTTGTCTGCCCACGAAAAAAAATAAATCCCATCTCTGAGTGGATGGGAAAGGTATTTCCCCCCCGCTTTTTTCCTCCTCTGTGTTGGTTGCTGTGTTCCAAGGGGAGGTAGCTTCTTACGGAGAGATCCTGGCACCTCGTGGAGCCGGCTCCTGGTCCCTACGAAGGCTTTGCTGTCAGCATCCACTGGGGTCGGGATGCTGCGCTGGGGTTTTGGGGTGGCTGTGACCTGGATGGGCCTTTCTAATGCCATTCTGCGGCGCTGAGCGCATCCCAGGGAAAGGCTGGAGGGACCAGCGATGCTCGTGCGAGGCAGCTCCATGAAAGCCCCTTTCCTGCCAGCAGTGAGTTAAAGGGAGCAAACACCGGTCTCTTGCTCTCGGCTCTGTGCACTGTAACAGCGTTGCGGGCTCCTTCTCCCTCCCTCCTTTTTTTTTTTTTTTTTAATATTTTTTATTTCCTTCTTATTTTCCCTAAGGACTTTTGCTTTTGAAATACTCTGTTGATTTTTTGATCTCCTCTACTTTTGAAAAGGCCGCCAGGAAGGTCTTGTCAGCAGTTTAACGGGGAGATAAAAGAAGAAGGAGAAGGGGATTGTTAGCAGAGGGATAGCGCCTGACATCTGGACGGGGCTAATGCGTGATAAGAGGGGAGGGCTGGAGGCAGATCCGCTGCGCTTGATCTCTCGCCAAGGCAGGGGCTCGGGCTCGCTGGCTTTAAAGCACGTCCGTGTGGCTAGAGCCCGAGTTGCCCAAATCCCCAGCAGTGGCCGCAGATCAGGTAGTGGGGGGGGCCGGGGGTCCCCACTCAGATGCTCGCTGAAGTTAAAAGCCTTTCGGTTGACTTCAAAGGGACGTAAGGCCAGACTGTTTCCCCTGTCCGCTTTGACTGGGGGAGGTACAAATAAATAGATAAACAGGGAGCTGCTGCTTCCAACCTGAGTCCCCAGGAGGTGGAGGATGCTTGTAGGACACGAAGTTAGCGGCCAGGAGGTTGGTGGTGCTGGTGTCCTTCCAGAAAGCTTTGTGGCACGCCGAGCTCCTGGGCGATCCACCCGAACCTGCGCGTGGAGGTGGTTGGAGCAGGCACTCGGAAGAGCAGTCACTGGCTTGTGAGTTACTGAGCTTGTTAATTGTTTGGTTTGTCTCGGTGCTTTTCCATTCCTCTGATGACTTTGGGCTGTATTATGGCACTTCAGGGCATGCTCTGAAGGGCAGAGATTGTAGGTTGTTTGGTTGGACTCGATGATCTTAAGGGTCCTTTCCAACCATGAAGATTCTGTGATCTGGTTTTCAGTAACAAACAGGCAAACGAGTAGGAGGATATGTTTAGATAAGGCCAGGCTAGAGAGGGTCCAAAGAAGGGCCACCAAGATGACCCAAGGGCTGGGAAGCCTGCTGTATGAACTGGGTTTCTTCAGCCGTGAGAAAAGAAGGCACGGGGGAGACCTTATCACCATGTTCCAGTATTTAAAGGGTGGCTACAAAGAAGACAGAAACTCCCTTTTTACAAGGAGTCACGTGGAAAAGATGAGGGGTGATGGGTACGAGTTACTCCATTGGACACAAGAGGAAAATTTTTCACAATGAGAAAATCGGTTATTAGAATAATCTTCCCAGCGAAGTGGTGGATTCCCCAAAGTCAGGCACTCTTAAGATCCAGCTGGGCCATCTTGTCTAGACTGTACTTTTGCCAAGAAAGGTTGGACCAGATGATCCTTGAGGTCCTTTCTAACCTGGTGTTCTGTGATTCTAGGTGCTGGCTTGAGACTCCTCTGGGGCTTCAAACACCCTTTGGCTCTGGCGGAACTGAGCTAGTGCTTTAATAGATTGGTCATGTAGTAGATCACGTCCACCATCTTGTCCCCAACCCGTGCATGGTCCTGGGGGACAGTTCTGAATCCAGGCTCGGTTTTGCTGCTTGGGCCCCGTTTCTGGCGTCTGCTGGCCTCCTCCTGCAAAGTTTTGCTCTGTGCCAGAGAAAAACATGATGATAAAGGCTCAGTGGCTGGGGAAGGACTTTTCCCCGGAGTGAAGGAGTCTGTGCGCAAGGAGAGGTTCCAGCAAAGAAGTCGATGTTGAATGCACGCTACCTTCCTTTTCTTGGTCCATAGCTAGGAAACGAGAGACAGGTTGGGCTTTTTTAAGGGCAAAGGAGGCAGCAGTTAGCCATGAAAATAATTTTGGCTACTGCCTGCATTAGAAACAACTCTTCATAAAAGATGCTGCCTCAGATGCTCCTTTCTCTCCATCCACAGGTGAGAACAACTTCAAAACTTAAATCCAATATGTAAAGGTAGAGAGGGAAATGTTTAGTTGTCCTGACTCTGCTGCAGACTGATAAGCTCACATTGATTTTCTGTAGCCAGGTCTCCAGAGCGTACGTGTTGGTGTGTGTGCATGTACGTGCGTGAATGTTTCTCGCTCCTTGGGTATTTCTAATCTCCGGTTGCGTGGCAAGAGCTCGACGCTTCCTCCAGAAAATGGCCATTTACGGCACAAGGTTTTATATATATATTTATATATTTATATTATTATTATTTTTTTCCTTCTTTTCATCCTTCCTATTGCCTTTCTACAAACTTTCCACCGGAGTGGGGAGAGAGGTCTCAGGAAACATGTCCCTTCGCCAACGCATACCCCTCAACCTGAAGCTCAAAGGCAGGTTCATATTCACCACTTCTTTTAAACCTGTCCTGTCCAGGGGTCTAATCTCTGTCTGTTTCTGCCTGTAAATACAGAGGGAATACACAAAAAAAAAAGGCAGTACCAAACTGGGGCTTTACCCATAGCTCAAACTGTGACAGGGGGTTGGACTAGATGATCTCCAGAGGTCCCTTCCAACCCTGGCCATTCTGTGATTCTGTGAACTATTTTGTACTGGAGAAGCACAGAAAAAGGTCCAGTTAACCCTTTATTTGTTCTGAGGGTTCGTTGGGAAGAAAAATAAATGAACGCAGCAAGAAGGGATGGTCCAGCAAGTTTTATAGCTCATCTCTGAACCCCATGAGCTCCAGAAATTTTGGATGTCTAGCTGGAACCTGGCTGTTTGTCTCACCTGAGCCTCCAAACCCACCGAGATTTTTTAAATTTTTTTTCCCAGTGTAATTTTAAAAAAATTGGTTTGTCTGTAGTGATGGAGTAGTGTCCAGAGGAACCAAAAAGGAGACGAGCAGCGTTCAGGCAGGGATGGGTAGGAAAAAGAGAAAACACCAACCTCCCTGGAGATGTAATAGGCTTAGTAGACCTGCTTGACACATGTCGGATGAAATAAAAAAAAAAAAAACAACAACCCACAACAATGTTTATAAGAAGATTAGCTTGAACATGGTGAAATTTCTCTAGGGACTGTCCATGGCTGAAGCTCAAACCAACAACTCCCAGGGCCTTATCAGAGTAATGAACATTAAAGATCCTCCCCACGGCCCCTTTCCCCACCCGAAGCATCTCTGATTTGGGGCGCATCTGCTGGGGACGGTGCAATTCGTGGTGTCCCCCTCCTTGGCGGGATGGGGGTGCCGGCGATGGGAGTTAACTCGCTGGAAATAACGCGATGTGACTATCTAATTTGCGGCTGCCGCCCCTCCGGGGAAAAAGACCTGTCTCTGGGCAGCAGATTATGCTCGGGCTCATTATGATATTGTTCCAAAACAAATCCCCCAGGCTCCTGCCTGTAATCGCTTTTACATGCGTGCAGGCAAATGTCTCCGTCCGCGCTCACCACGTTGTCGCAGGCAGAGATGGAGCCAGCGCCGCGTTATGCTGGGGAGAGGAGATGCAATGATAACCGCTTGCACGTGGGCTGGTAACCACCAGCACTAACCACTGGTTAAGTTTCAATCGAAAGTAGGGTTAGGTTTCATTTTCCAGTGGACATGGGTTGGGTGTTTGGGGAATTTTTTGGTTTATTTTGTTTGGTGGTTTTTTTTTTTTTTCTTTTTTAGAAAAGCAACTAAACAACAAACAAACATAAAGAGACCAACCTTGAAAAATTCCACCTTCGGTTCCCAGCAGATGTAAGTATCTGGGAACACAGAGAGGTTGACCCATGCTCCCCTGGGCCATCTTTGCTCCATCCAACAGTGCCATGGAGCCGCTCCGGTCTTCTCAGCATTGGTCCCTGCGAGCCTTGCCTTGCCCATGTCTGGGGGCTGCGTGCTGCAGCTCTCCTTCTGCCCCTGCTTTTTCCATGAGTGCTCTTCTGCTAAAAGCCGTGATTATCATGTTTTTAACCCATATACTTGGGTGAATCGGAACAAACATGCTACCGGAATGCAACTGCAAAGCGGCTCTCTTGTATCCCCTTCATGGTGGGAAGCACTGAAGGCCACGCCAACACCAAAAGCAAGATTGTCACTAGCGGTAGCCAGTCTTTGGGGGATGTTTTGGTAATAGCTTGGGGGGATGAGTGTCAGGGGGTTGGTGGGGGATCTGCGGCACATAGCTGTGGGTTATTTTGAAGACATGTGGCGGTGATGTTTGTGGGGTATCGGCTGAGCAGCTTGGGGATATTTGGGATGTTTGTGGTATAGGGAGGACACACTTGTGGTACCGGGGCAGTTTGGCTGGGATTTGTGATATTTGGACATCGAAATTTGAAGGTCTGGAAGAGCTTGTGGTCTGGGGGGGAGTTGTTCTCCCTGATTTTTGGACCCCCTTGAGATGGCTTCAAGAAGTCCAACCTTGCTGCCTTATTTTCAAGGCCATCAACAGCCAGCTCCAGCCGGGTTTGTTTATTCTGATGCATCAAAACCCATCTGCCTGTTGTCCTGCTACGAACCGGCTGCGGCCACGTGCAAGCTCTCCCTCAGCGACTGCTTTTTGGCCACCCAGGAGGGGCTTGGTGCTTGCTGAGACAAGACATGCAGCCTCGAGAGCCTGTGTGGCTAACACCGCCAGAAGCCATCTAGAGGCAGAGACCGAGGTTTGAAGCCATCAGTGGTTTTTCCAGTCTATGAAATGCCTGGATCTGCTCCGGAGCAGCTGGTGGGGGAAGGACCCCGTGCCGGCAGCCAGCGCTTGCATCGCCGAAGCCGTGCTCGCCCCTGCGTGGTTTGGCACGCTCGCCCCGCGCCTGGCAGCCAGCTCCTCCGGGATTACAAGCCGTTAAGCAGGCATGAAAACACAGCCACCCTCCCTTGTCGTGCCGAGGCACGAGCGAAAGCGTGGACCCCCCCCTTCGCCATCCTTCCACCCCTTCCCCGGCTCTCCTAGGTATCCGGGAGTACGAGTTTCCCGCTGGCCCCAGAGATTCAGATGGGAAGGGCCATTGCAAAGGGCTCGGGAGCCGCCCGCCCTTTAAAAATTGCTTTTGCAAGAATTTTCTATGGCAAAATTGCCCTTGCCGTGGCAGGCGTCCTCCGGGGGTGGGCACGGTGCACTGCGAGAAACCCCCCCGGTGCCTGGAGATCTCCGCCTGGTCTGCCTGTGCCTCCTTTCCACGAGTTATCATCCTCCCCTTGTCATCCCCCTGCTCCACCACGGCGAGGAGATGATTTATTTGGGAGGGGAGGGGCTGCTGAGGGAGATAGATTATGCATTTCTGGTTTAAATACATGGAAAAGGGAGAAAAGACTCTTCTCCCTTGGTAGGCTCGGTGCTACGTCCCGTGTTTTTCATCCACATGGAGTGGTTTATTTTTTATCTCTTTTGGAAAAAAAAACAAAAACAAAAGCCAAAAAACCCAAGCATTAAAAGTTGCAAGATGGATCCGCCCACATGCAGGTCTTCAAGGGCTGGAGGGGAAGGCTGCGGGGAACGCTGTGACCGGGAGGAGGCTGAGGGAATAAGTCAGTAATATGTGCGGAGCTGAAAGGCGGCTGGCCCATTCGTTCCCATTATGAAGAGCTGCACTACCATTAATAATCATTTTAACAAGGGCCGGCCTGAGCTAGCAGGTCCGGGCGATGTTGCTGGAGAGTGAATTTTTATTTAATAAAAAAAAAAATAAATTTTATATATATATATATATAAAAAAATACTATGCATACAAATGAAAAGGTACGGCAAGCTCACTTCTCCTACCTGGTATTTATTATTGCTTCACCTGCCTTGAAATAGGAACATTTATTTGGCTAACACATATTAAAAGGGCTGTGCGTGCTGTATTTCTTTTCCGACAGCACTCAAAGCCCAGCGTGCTTTGACTTAAAGCTCCGAAAGTGCCGGTTTTGGAGCAGCCGTAACCTCTCCAAGGAGGAAAGGGGCCACCTCGCCTGGAGGAAAGCATCTCGCCATTGGAAACCCCGTGTTTCTCGGGGTGAGGGGGGGGGGCGGCTGAATCTCAGAGGTTTTGGGGCTGGAGTTTGCCAGAACTTCTGCTTTTGCTCGTTTTGGTGCGTTTCTGTAGCTCTGGGTTATCTGGAAAAATCAGCGGAGCGCAGGTTCAGGAGACGGAGTGTTGGCGAGGATTTCACCCGTACTCTCACGTCTTTTAAAACAGATAATGGGTTCCTTTTTAAAGGGACAAATGAGTAAAAAAAACCCTTTGGGTCTTTCATGAAGCAGCCTTCAGGAAGAAAGCTTTTCATCATGGCGATTTAAGAGAAGGGGGGAAATCAGCTGTTAACGAGGCCCTCTTCGTCTACTTTATTTTTCAGGGCGGGGAAAAAAGCAGGAAGACAAAGAGCCCAACGTGGGACGGGGCCCTTTGGGCTGCTGGCCGGGAACGAAGTGAAGCCCACCGGTATGATGCCCACTCCAGACGCCTTGCCCGAGGCTGTGGGGCTGCGGGAAGGAGGTTTTTCTTCTTTTACACATGCCGAAAGCATCCATCCACCTGAATAAAAGCACCTCTATCGCAGCGTACCACCGTTTGTGCCTACACACGCCGAGGCGGGTACGTGGGACGGGGGATGCGCAACCAGCTACGCGTGTAATGTGTGTATGACAACTTCAAAGTGCCACCAGGAAAGGCTCAAAAGGGCGGAGAGGTTGGGCAATGCTAAGCTGAGGTGTTTGTTTAGAAGTGAAGGTCGTGGCTGAGAGACCTCTGTCAACGAGGAAAGGACAGGTAGACCCTGGAGGACTATCCCAGGGAACTTCTCGTGCCACGGTGGTATCAGAGCGGTCCTGGTCTCCTGGCTCCTGATACGGCATCCTGCAGGTCGGGATGCTCTACAGGTGGGCTCTTCTCTGTTGACAGACCTTCTGCTACGTTAACGTGCTTGGATTCAGACACAGTTAACGCCTGGGAGCTCTGCAGGGCATCCGGCTTTGCTTTATGCTGCTGGTGGTTTGATTCCAAAGTGAAATTAGCCACTTTGTCCTCAGGAAAGTGTTGTTTTTTGTTTTTTTTAATTAATACGGGGGGGAGGAAGCAAGAGTGAGAACGCAATATCAGCTGGGCTCCTGCTACGTCTGACACCTTCATCTCCCCCTCCTGACGCTGCTTGGCCAGGCTGTCTGGTAAACACGTTTGATGTTTTCTTCTCGAGATGGGCTGAGATAATGGATGCTTGCCGCCTGCTGAGCGCGAGGTACCGCACCTGGGAGGCACGCCATGCGATCCACAGGCTGGGCACATCCCCGCGTACCCTGGGGCTAGGCGAGGGCTGCTGCACCACCACCATATCCTATATTTGGGGCAAATAAGTCTCTATTCCCAGCGACGTGGCTCGTTTCCCTCTTTGGACCTGGTTATTCAAGGGTTAGGCTTTCAGAGGTGACTCGCCGTTGCAAGGACAGCGTATCCGACTGCAACGATGGGGGGTTTTGGGTAGCGCCAAGCAGCTGTTCTTGGGAAATGAAGGTGATCCGAAGTGCCGGGGGACAGGGACGGCTTGCTTTCATCAGTCACTGTTAAGATCTCGGTCCCCGGATCTCGCAAAGGCCAGGAGAGGTGGAGGATTTGCTGTTTTCATGGTGTCGCAGTAGTAGATGCCACGGGGTGGGTATCTGATGGGAAGCGGAGAGCGGAGGAGCTATCTCCCTGGAGGAGATGAGGAGATATCTTCTCCTCCCCATTTAACTGACCTTTCCTGCCATTAACCGAGCCGCTTCAACCCTCTTTCCACAAAAGCCCTCTCCCGTGGTGTCATCTTCGTTTTGCCTTTGGTGAGGGCGTGCAGAAACCCTCTTTTGTGGCGTTTGCCCCAGATTGGTGGGGATTTGCTACTTTGAGAGCGCTAGCCTTCTGCCAGGTTTGCTTTAGAAGGAAACAGAGTGCAAAGCCGATAGCAGGGGACGGGCAGACAGGTGCTGACGTACAAACATGGAGCGGGATCCCAAGAAACGAGAAAAAAAAATTACCGAGATTTCGGTTTCCTCTCTGATGATCCACAGCCCTCCAGTCTCCATATCCGGCTCGCCCCGTACCCCCCACCGCCTGTCTCCTACCTGCTCTTTCTCCATCTCGGAGATTTTGGGAATTCAGATCCATCTGGCTCTTTCCGATGGAAAGATACTGTATCGCAGGCAACGCAGGCAGGGCCCTGGCGGAGCCGCGGCGTTAATTAATGGTAATCCCTTAATCCTGGGGCGATGCGGGAGACCGCGTTGCCCACTTTGTCCCCTCCTGAGCACAGAGAGGTGTCGCACCCATAACAGCAAAACTGCCTAATGCGGCACCAGAGGTGGTTTTTCCCTCTGATTATCTATATTTGAATAACTAGGTATTATCATGGGGTTTCCCCCCCCCACCCCCGCCGTTGGTTGTTGTAATCTGGTGAGACCACCTTTGCCACAAAAAAAAAAAAAAAAAAAAATTATTTATCTTGCAAATTTAAGGGGAGTTAGTGGTGGGGTTTGCTAGGACAGGTTTTCGTCCCTTCTGCCCTTCCCCCTGGTGTCAACGGGGTTTTTTTATTCGGAAAGGAGCCCTGAGTGCCAAAAAGCACCATTTCACTTGGACATTTTATCATATTTGATCTGGAATTTTCCTGACCGCTTTCATCCAGTTGATCAAAACAGTTCAGCTCTCAGCTATCCAACATAAAAATATCTTTTTTTTTTTTATTAAAAAATAAAATAATTTGTGCATGCCAGTTCTTCAACACCAACAAGAAGCAAGCGGAGAAAACATCAAGATAATGTAATTCCCATAGAAAATTGCATTTGGATGAAAAAGCCTTTCCCCCCCCACCCCTTCCTCCAGAACACTGGTTGGGGTAAAATTAAAAATAAATAAATAAATAAAAATTTGACTAGTTCTGCTTTTGCTGGTGTCTGTTTTTTCTCTCTGAAAGGAAAGCACCTGGTCCCTATCGGGAGGCTCTATTGGGCTGTGGATATTGAGGCCATGGTGACACAACCTCCATCCTTACCTCTCCTGTTTCCCACCGGCAGCCTTTGAGCTTTCAAAGTCACCAGCCTGGTAGGAAACAGCAGGGCAGTGTTTTGATGGCCTAAATTTCGTCTGAGTCACCTTAGCTGTGCCTTTCTCCTGTCTAATTTGCTCCGTTTAGTGTTGTATTGCCTGCTCCTGTGTCTCCCGTTGTAGCTCAGCCCTGGGTCGAGGCCAGCATTAAGCACATTCGATCCCTCCACAGGAGCCTGTTGATACCTTGTGTTGGGTCTGGCACAGGGGTGAATTTTAGCCCTGGATCAGACTGACCTGGAATTTAGAAGGCCGGGAGATTGTGCAACACAGCTCTGCCCAGGCTGGATGCTCACACCAGCTCCGGTTCCTCTGGGCTGCGATGAGACCAAGACTAGCAAACCCGAGCATGAAAAGGAGGGCAATGTTTGGCTAAAATTTGTTATCTTGTGACGTTTAAGCTCCTTGGAGGGTCTCACGCCCCCTCCAAGAATGCTCCATGCTTCCTCTTGGACCATCTTCTCAGGGGTGGTCCGAGTCCTCCTCCCGGCATCCCCTGCCCCCCCTCCCTGTGCTCCTGGGGAGGGGGGGGTTTACCTGGGTGTAAGACTTAGGGGCGCTTTCACCTTTTCTCAGCACCAGCAGAGCCGTAGGAAAACGAAAACCCGGGCTCCACATTCGAAATGAAGACTGATAACATTCCTATAAGTGTCATTAAAAAACTGCTGGGTTAAACAAGTACAGCACATTTCCACGTGCCCAAGAGTGCAGTTCCACATCTAATGAACCCTCTTCTTCTAATGCAGAAAAGTATGACTATTTCTCCAAAGCGCTCTCTTTAAGAAATTCATCTCTGCTGTGAGCACCGGCCGTCTCTGAAGTTCTCTAGGTGCTGCTGTTGGGGTCAGTCTGGTCCCCAAGCTTCGTTTGCTGCTCAGCTGGCCGGAGGCAAGCTGGGGTGGGTTAACAAGTGAGGCATCGTCCCAGCTAACACCATTTAATGGAGCGGACACAGCTGCTGGGGATAAAAAGGGAAGACCTGAGGAGCTGCTGGTGTGGTGGGGGCTCTTTTTTGCTGGGTCTCTGCCACAAGGCTTTGGTGGAAGAAGCTTCGGGTCTGCTGTATTTAAGGCTAGTGTTTGCTAACCCTCTAAACTTTTATTTTTCCTTCATTTCAAGAGCTGAAAGGCTTTCTGGCTGTGCTACTATTTGCTTTCTGCATCTTCTCAGCACAGGAGAAGGTTTTGGAGAGGTAGAGTCCGTCTTTTCATCAGCTGTTAATATATTCAAGGGCAGCAGCTTTTCCTTCTTTTTGATGTTTGAATTTCCTTATCTTGTTGCGCTTGGAGCAGCCTCCTGGTTTCTGAAAGCTGCGTGTGGGAATGCCTGGGAAGTCAGGAGAGATGCCTGCCGACAGCAGCTTGGGCTGCGTGTGGTAACAGCAGCAATCCTTCATATGGGCAGGAAAAATAGCAGAGATGGGAAGGAAAAATAGCGGAGATGATGGGAAGGAAGAATAGCGGAGGCGCATAGGTGGTGCCGTACGTGCTGATGCTGCGTGCGGAATAGCTGTGACGTGGATAAAACCCCAGCTGTGCTTAGCCTTAGTTTTTATATTACTCTGGATGGGTGAACCGGAAAAGGAAAGAAATGAAAAAAGGAGTCATGCATGCATAAAAATTAGAGATGGAAAGACCTAGGTCATCTGCTCAATACTTTCCTGCCACCGGGTGATTGTTCCTGGGCTGAAATCTCTGCTGGCAATTGTGGCTGGGAATGCATTAACCTTTAAAACAATAGCATTAGAATGTTATATATTTTCTTTAACCCAGGTGCTGGAAACCTGGTAAATGTGAAGCGCAGGTTGTGGCTGAGCGAGTGGTCCCCTGGGAAATGGGTTTTGGCGGAGGGGAGAGGAATGGCTTTTTTGTGAAGGGGCGCTGAGCCTGCTGTAGGTCACTTGAAGTTGGTGGTGACCCGGAGCCCAGCTGGGCAGCCCCTGACCCCGGGGGCTGTGCCATCTCCTGCCCAGGCTTTCTGAGCAGCAGCGCAGCGAAGTCTAAGCCACCAGGGTCTCCTTGCAGCAGCGACCCTGTGGTTGCCCTGATCCTGCCATACCTGGGACTGGGTGGTCCATGGGAGTCCCAGCTGGAGCTGGAGAAACAACTCACCAGAGCACAAGGAGAGCAGAAAGTGCGGTTGGTTTTTTTTCACGTCTCATGTAGGGTAATTAAATAAAACTCTGGAACCAAACTGTAGGGGTCCTGGGTAGTTTCAGCTCCTGCTTCTTCGTTTGTTTCTTGGAGGTGGATGGCAGGGAAATCTTTCGTCATCTCTTCCCGTTTCAAAGCGGGATAGAGAACACGACGGAGATGTGTCTCCTTGAGTTGTGTCAGTGCCCTCCTGGGGCAATAGCGATGGTTTGCCTATGGCTTTCAAAGCGGTGCTGTTAAATTTCTGGCTGTTTTTTGGCAATGCTTCGCAGGCCAGAGGACTGGGACACC
The DNA here is from genome assembly GCF_964199755.1 of Larus michahellis. Lineage (NCBI taxonomy): Eukaryota > Metazoa > Chordata > Aves > Charadriiformes > Laridae > Larus > Larus michahellis. Next base: position 36,561,688 of record NC_133901.1, read on the forward strand.
AAATTAGAGGAACCGTGTCTGGTGCCTTGTCTGCTGAGCATCCCTACCCTTCCTCACCCTCTGCCGCTGACTTCTTGTGGGCTGAGACGGTGCCTCAGCTTTAAGTGGGTGAGAAACTTTTTCCGTAGGGGACAGGTTGATAGACCTGGTCTGATTTGGAAGCTGCTATTTATTTATTTTTTTGTCTTCCGTTTGGGCTGTTGTCTGCTGCTTTTCTGAGTTGTTTGGCAAGTCGTACACAAAGAGAGATGTACTGTTATTATTGGTGGTTGTTGTTCCTAAGTCTTTATTGATTTTTATGAAAGAAATAACAACGACGTGCATGAGGTATCCAGCTAACAAAAGAGGTCCTGCAGTACTCATCTCGAATTAAATATATAGAAGCAGAATCCAACTGGGATATTGACAGGTAAATACAAAGCTTTGTGATTCAGCGTCAAAGCGGGACTTTACCTTGCCACAGCCCACCTTGGCGAGGAGAGAGACAGCATTGTTCTTCTCCCCATCTCAGCCAGAAATGTGTCCAAAACATATTTGCCTGAGGCCAGAAATAAGAATGTTATTGTTAGGAGGGAGCTGCTACCCGAGAGTCGATGTTGGGCTGTCTGGGGGGTGACAGGCGTGCCCTCACAGCAGCAGGAGTGGGGTTTGAACCCATCCCCTTGTCATGCAAGAAGGTAGCTCAATCAAACGGCCGCCCTTGAGCTCGCCCCAGGTGAGCGGATCTGTTTCTGTAGCAGGTTTCTGCTGGCCGTTTGTTGTTTGTCTGGGTTCCTGGTGTACATCGGCTCGGGGCATCCTGCTTCTCAGCAACAAAAAGGCCATGAGGAAGGAGAGCAAAGAGAAAATCTGTACATCTGTTCCTTGGGGTTGGTCTTCTTTTCCTCCTGGATTAACTTGCCAACTCTTGGTCGATGGTTGATGCAATCCAAGTAGGGAACCCGCTCTGACACTGCAGCTGCTCTGAACTCCATCTGCTTTAAGCTGACCCGAACAGAGGGGTTGGAAAAGCTCGCTCTCCTCTTTTCCTTTTCTCCCCTCACTTTTGCATCTTCTCCTGTGGGTCAGGATGTAACCCACAAGAAAGACGGTGTTGCTGCTGTTCCACCTGGGAGCAGAAGCTTCCAGACGCCACATGAAAAGGCGTCACGGACTTTGTGGGTTTGTTGCCTGATTCTTGCTCCAGAAAGGCTCCGAGAAATTCAAACGGGGCTCAGGTAATCCCGTAACGTCGGAATTTGTCTCTCCCTTGACTTTACAAGGAATTCCTGAGGACGATATTGAATCACAACCATATCTCTGCTCTTAAATCATGTCCTCTAGCAAAACATCACCCCATAGAGGAAGTCCTTTCAGCGAAGACAAAAATGAAAGCGTTTATCAGTTTGAAAAGATCCCTCTGTGTGCCAGAATCAGTGAGAGAGAGAATGGAAGTGTTAGTGCCTCTGGCAATGCCTTCGCAAAGCTGTTTGTCATCCCGGCACAAGAAGAAGCTGAGCACACACAAATATTAAACTAATATTTTTGGCGCTTGGTGAATTTTGATCGTCAGTTTCTGATGCTCGAGGCGGCAAACAGGAATGAGATGCGGTATCCTTAAGCTTTGTATTCACGGCTGAATTGGTGCTCCTTTTATATTTATTTATAAGTGTGTATGACTCCTAGTATTGCTATTTATGTGTTGTGAGAGAGAGAATGATGTTAATGATAGCAAGTAGCAGGACCTGACCAAGGCTGCCGAGTCAGGAAGCAAAACGGCAACATAGACTGGTTTTGGCCCTCAAGATGCTGCCTGCGCTAAATTGATGACACGGCAATTTTCTGCTCAGACGTGAATGGCGAGGTGGCTGAGGATGCGTAGGATCACCGGGACAGACCCCACATTTCCCAAATCTCTGCAGTTCAGTGTTAAAATCCTTCACCCTACCGAGACGTGGGGCGAAAAAAGAAAAAGGGAACCTGAGAGGTGGTTAATCCCCAGAAGGTCAAGGCTAGTGCAGAGGCTTTTGCATGGCTGTGGGGTGGAAACCTGTCCTTGTCCTCCAGATGTGCCCTAAATTGGTGCTACCAGGCTTGGCTTGGAGGAGCTGGGATGTTGTTTTTTATTTCTTGGACAAACGCTGAGGGAAATAAACGATGTTGTCAACCCATGACCCTTCTGAAAAGACGAGGCCACCCTTCGCGCTCCAAATAGCCACGCTCTTGGTTGAGATGTACTTTGTGGAGAGTGTACCAATTATGTGGGCTTTTTCAGAGCCCGGGAGCGGCGTGAGCTGTTATTTTCTTTGAGTGAAGAAGGAAGAGGCTGAAAGGCACACGAGGTGATAGACATCTTCGCAAGGAAGCTGCAGTTAACCCGGAGTTTAAATTTAACTCCCTGGGAACAGCAGGAGCCAAAGCCTGAGGACAAGCACCCTCCCAGCTCACCACGTGGGGCCTCACGGTGGGAGCTTGTCTGGCGCCAAGCTCGTTCAACTCCGAGCCGCTTCCGATGGGGAGATGCAAGAACGTTCCCATGTTGTTCTCCTTGCTTGAGCCTGGGGCAAAAATGAGCTGAATGACGGCAAGGAAGGACCAGAGATTCTCTCTCCCTGTCTCTCTTCTCAGCCATCTTTGAGGGTGATTCATCCTCCCCAAATTCCTGGCAGTTTCTCTCGGTGACCAGCAGCTCTATCTTGTGTCGCTGACTCATAACTGCTGGAAGCTTCTTTGGCTGAATTCAGAGTAAGGGAAATTTATGCGTTGGCTTTGATCTCTCATGCAGTTGTTTTATAGAGGGCAAGGGGCAACCCAAGAGAGAGGAGGAAGAGAAGATAACGGTGAGGAAGAGGCAAAGATGAAGGGAAAAGAGGTAAAGATGAAGGAAAAGGAGGTAAAACCCAAGAAAGGAGAGAGGTACATGGATTTTGAGCAACAGGGGAAGAACATCCAGCTGATCTGAAGCCAAACAGATGAACAGCGTGAAGAACGACGCAAAACTATGCACTGTGGTTGATTTCTTATTGCGGCAGTGATATTAGTAATAAAATCGATACCAATAGTTAGCTAGGCCTAATAACTGCACAGATCGGATCAGATTGGATTAGATTGATATTACTTCTCCTAATAACCTGCTATTGTTGCTGTTGCACACTAGGTAGGAACAGATATCATGTCTTTTAATTAAAGCGGGGGCTCCAGCACTTTTATTCACTCGTAGTCGTAACTGGGAATGGCTAGTCTGCACCCCAGCAAGTAAATTTGTCCTGAAGGCTCTTATAAATGAAAATAAAGAGAGAATCCATTGAGAATGCTCTGTCTGACAGCCTGGCACTATGGGCATGTGCGATCACTGGGCAAAAGGCATGGGAAATCAAGGCTATTAAAACCAGGCTTGCCCTCCGCTTTGGACGGCTCAAAAGCCCCAGAACAGGCTTTGCAGCAAACTTTGAGGTTCTGAGGCTACATTTCATGCCGGAGCACAACCAAAGCCTTTCGGATGGTTGTCAGAGAGGACCGTGTTGAAATGTTTGTCTCCAGATGAGACAGGTCGGGCTGTGGGTCACGACCTCCCCCTGGCTCCAGGTGACAACCGTGCCCGGCATCTCGCCTCGGAAGCCTTCCTGGCGAACTCCTGGCCTTAATCAATGCGCTTCCACGGAAAAAACGCCAGCTTAGAGAAAACAGCATATTTAAAAGCAAAAGGCACGCCGGGTTTTATTGAATTTGTTCCAAACGGTTCTACATTCAATCACCCAGAAACCGTCTCCCTGCAGGCAACAATATCTTTTACTAATGAGCGCTTGCTGAACGAAATAGCCCATCTTGTACTTCACAGGTTCCTCGCTCTGACTCTGCATTAGGGCTCCTTCCTGCTTTTCTTGTCTGTTTGGCCTTCTTCATGTTAAAGAAACCATCTGCAAAGCAGGAAGGGGCCGGGGGCAGGGGGGGGCAGAAACCAAGACATGAGGCCACTTCTGGACTGAAATGTGGTGGAAAAAGTGGTGTGTGCATCTCGGATCCTGGCCCCTGAGGGCTGGAGAAAGCCACTTTGGGTTGCTCTCCTGATCTCCAAGCAGAAGAGGTCATAGTACGGCATTTCTGCCAAGCTACAGCGCAGGTGCAACCTCGCGTGCCAAGCTCCAAGGATGCATTTGGCTTCCATGGAGGCTGGACACATATTGGCCACGCCAAACCGGTGGGCACAGTGCTTTGGCTTGCTCAGACCTCGTGTTCTGCTCCCACCAGCTTTCTTCCCGTGTGTCTGCGATGTAGCTGGGGCATTACGGAGGAGCGGGCTGTCCTGCGGTGTGGCATTGCACCCCACATGGCTACCGTCACCCCTCTTCCACTGGTCACCTCCTTGGGTTTGGTTTATTTTTTATCTTTAAAATTATTCTTTAAATTTTATCTTTAAAATACAGTGGTCAGGCACTGGAACGGCCTGCCCAGGGCGGTGGTTAGGTCACCATCCCTAGAGGTGTTTAAGAAATGTGTAGATTTGGCACTTCAGGGCATGCTCTAGTGGCAGAGATTGTAGGTTGTTTTGTTGAACTCAATGATCTCAAAGGTCCTTTCCAACCATGAAGATTCTATGATTCTATGATTTAAAAAAAAAAAAAAAACCAACAAAAAAAAAAAAACAAAAAACAAAAAAACAAACAACCGGAATACTTCTTGAGGGTGAAGTTTGCTCTCCTGTCTCTCCTCCCCCGAGTTTCCACTCCCCAGTGGTAGCCACTCTCTCTGGTGTCGAGCCCAAGGGACTGCTGTGCATCCCGGCTGCACTGGGGCAGGGATTTAACCCCAACCTTGGGGCAGCTTTGCCAAGGCGAGCTTAAAAATCCAACTGATCCATCTGGCCAGCTGAGTGTGGGTTAAGTGAGATGCTGCCTCTCCCAGGTGACAGCCGAGGGGAGAGCTGGAGGGGCTGCTCCTCTCCTGGCCCCCATCAAACCCCACCTTTCAGAAACAACAGGAGCTGTGGGGTTTGTGCATCTCCCTGAGCTGGAAGAGGATAAAACTCTCCAGCTGCCCAGGAGGGAATGAGAGAGACACTTTGAATTTCTTCCCTTAAATCATAAGTCACTCTAATTGTTTTCTTCCTTTTTCTGCTGTTTCTTGCTGCCTCTCTTTGAATCAAGGATTTATCTTCACTGGCACATGGATGCGGGGCTATCGCAGACAGCGTCTAGCGAAACACACACAGAGGGAGTAGGTGCTAATGCTGCTGCCAAACCACTCACCGCATCCCTGGGACTGTCCCTTCCCACCCACACCCTGTGCGCGTCTCCCACTGCGCTCCCATCGATCGAGGTGCAAGGGTTCATGAGCAAAACTGCTCAGGCGAGCAGAAAAGATGGGGCAAGGGGAAGAAAACTGAGCTGGGAGGCAGGAGCTGACTAACCCAAAGCCGAGGAGGAAAATCTGCGGGATGCCCAAGGTAAGGACTTGCGCCGGGGGGGCTGTACTCCTGCCCTGTCTCGACAGCATCCCAAGGTGTATGCTGAAGGACAGGGTATGAGAAACAAGACAGATCATGCTCCGAGGTCAGCTGGCAACCACGCATGGATTGGCCCCGCTGTGGTTTCACAATTAAATACCCCAAAACTTTGCCTGTTCTGCCAAACCTGGGTGTAGGTGCTGTCCCAACACCCCCAAAAGCTGCAGGGTACGGGTCGAAAGGATGCTCAGAAAGCATCTGCATGGGCGTCCACCCCTGGACCTGCTCTCACACCTACACCAGAGGGGTATATCTGCCCCATGCAAGGAGACTGATACCCCACAATGTGCCCCCTCCCCACGCAGCCATCGCTGCTGCCTCATTCTGGCAACCCGGTGGCTGTTGGCAGTGCATCCAGCCTAAAAATAAAAAGACAGATTGTCCACTTCAGCTGTAATTACTGACTGAAAAGACCCAGCAGGGAAAAGAAGGGGCGGGGGACGTGGAAAGGAGGACAACGAAGGAAAAGAAGGGAGAAAGCAAGCAAGAAGCACATCCTTGAACAGGTTATATCAATCATCCAGGCTGCTGCCCGTGCAAGGTCCCTCTCTGGTTCCCGGGAGGGATAACTGCATCCTGCGCTGGGGGAGCACCACCTGAGTGATCAGCTGGAGCCGTGGCTTCCTCAGGGTGTGGAGGGAGGGGTTCCATCCTGAATTACCCATCCACCCCAAATCATTCCTCCCCCGCCGTTTCCTGCCATTCCCCATCTTACCCTTGCCCTGGGGCCAAGCCAGGTTCTTTTCCAGGTGGCACAGAGCTCTGTGGTGTGCTTCGCCGGTCTTTGATCAGCCCTGGGCTGTGCCCTCATGCAGAGCTGCTGGTGAGCAGACACAGAGAGGGGATATCCTCTTGTCAGGAACCAGTACTAAAAGACAAAGCAATGCTAGATCCACCAGAAATTTTGTTTGGGCTTCTTTGGCCACCCTCCCCACCTCATGTGTACCCAATTTGCTTGCATCTCCATTTCTCTGGAGTCTTTAAATATCATCCTCCCCACCAACTGGGTCCTATTTGTAGAGCTGTGGTTTGGCTTATATTTATTTCTTTGTTTTTAAGTGTATCTGCCTCACCGATTGGAGAAGCCAATGTTCTTTGGCCGGACCGAATAGGAGGGAAGAGGAACATCGGTGCTCCTGGAAGTGCTGCTGGCCCTGTGCCTTCCTCTCGCCCCAGCACGGGTGAGCGATGATGAATCCTGGGTGTCAGAGGTGGTGGGTGATGAATTAGCTAGGGAAAGCAGGAAGCAGTTCAGGTGACATTCACAGAGTCACTGGCACTTCTCGATGTCTAGCAGTGGATGGCCACACTCAAAGAGTTGCAGTCAACCACTTAATGTCCAAGTGGTGACCAGTGACGAGTGGCGTTCCTCAGGGGTTGGTATTGGGACTTGGTGCTGTTTAACATCTTTGTCAGTGATATGGACAGGGGGATTGAGTGCACCCTCAGTGAGTTTGCCAACAACACCAAGCTGTGTGCAGTGGTTGGTGTGCTGGAGGGAAGGGATGCCATCCAGAGGGACCTGGACAGGCTGGAGAGGTGGGACCGTGCGAAACTCATGAAGTTCAACCAGGCCAAGTGCAAGGTCCTGCACCTGGGTCAGAGCAATCCCGGGCACAAATCCGTGCTGGGTGGAGAAGGGATGGAGAGCAGCCCTGAGGAGAAGGACTTGGGGATGTTGGTTGATGAGAAGTTCAACGTGAGCTGACAAGGTGCATTCACAGCCCAGAAACCCCCCGCACCCTGGGCCGCATCCCCAGCAGAGTGGGCAGCAGGGCAAGAGGGGGGATCCTGCCCCTCTTCTTCGCTCTGGAGAGACCCCCCTGCAGTGCTGCCTCCAGCTCTGGGGCACCAACAGCGGAAGGACATGGAGCTGTTGGAGCGGGGACAGAGGAGGCCCTGGAGATGCTGAGACAGCTGGAGCCCCTCTGCTGTGAGGACAGGCTGAGAGAGCTGGGGGGGTTCAGCCTGGAGAAGAGAAGGCTCCGGGGAGACCTCAGAGCCCCTTCCTGTCCGTAAAGGGTCTCCAGGAAAGCTGGGGAGGGACTCTGGATCAGGGAGGGGAGCCACAGGACAAGGGGGAACGGTTTTATGCTGGAAGAGGGGAGATCTAGATGAGATCTGAGGCAGAAATTCTTTGCTGTGAGGGTGGTGAGCCCCTGGCCCAGGTTGCCCAGAGAAGCTGTGGCTGCCCCATCCCTGGAGGCGTTCAAGGCCAGGTTGGACGGGGCTTGGAGCAACTTGGTCTGGTGGGAGGTGTCCCTGCCCAGGGCAGGGGGTTGGAACTGGATGATCTTTAAGATCCCTTCCAACCTAAACCATTCTATGATTCTCGTCACTGTAGCTAGGTGTTGGAAGCAAGGATGGGTCCTGGGGGGGTAGTGGCACAGATCACCCAAAAGATCAGTGAGGAGAGGGCAGGAATGACCCATGGGTAGGGAAGTTTTGGGGTTGCAGTATCGGGGCTCCCATGCCAGCTGCAAAGTGGCTGTGATGCAGCTGCTCCTGCACGGCTTCATGTGCCAAAAATGCACCCTGGGGACAGTCATCTTGCCACCCTCCAGCTTCCAACCCCCTCGTGCCTCCTCCAGCACCAAACAAGGCTTGAGAGACCATGTAGGGATCGCTCCCTGGGAGACCAGAGAAGCACTACAGCTGGCCAGAGACAGCATGACAGATGGAGAGGCACACGGACACCCCAAGCCTACAGTTCGGGCTGCGCCTGTGCGCGCTACCTCTCTTTAAAATGCCAGCAATGTCCTGTCATTATCAGCTAATGCCCTCTAATGGGTCCATTAAACAGCTCTGTCTTTGCCTTGGCTTCTAATTCCCCCTCCCCTACTCGTAATCAGGCGGCATTACCTGCTTCGGAAGATACGATTACACTACTTAATTCTTTCTAAATGACAGCGCTGAGCCAGCAGCAGAGAGACGGTCACCCGTACTTGGCCAAGCAAGACCCCCACGTGCCGGACTGAGGGCGGGGGTGGCAGGGGAGCCCCCGCCTCCCCGCTCTCGCACCCAGCTTTCCCCTTTGCTGTTGCGGCAGCGGCGTGGGTCTCCCTGAGGGCACCTGCCTGTAATTATAGTAGATTTATAGCAAACGGTTCCTCCAGCCCCCGTCTCCGTCGTCCCTGCGGAGCAAAGGGCTCTTTGCCTTGTCTCTACCTAAGGCAAGACTTACCAAGCTGCTGTGGAGCACGAGGCGTGCTGCCCCTCCAGCTGCACCAGCCCAGACCTTCGCTCGCTGCTGGGGCAAAACATTCCATGAGCCCCAGGAGGACATCCAGATGCCCATCGCCATCCCCTGTGTGTGCCTCCATGTAACCGTCTCTTAAAAGACCAGAGGAATGTGGACTGGAGTGACTCAAAATTGACTGCTTTTTGCTCGGTACTTGGCTGGCTTTCTCTGGAGTTTGGAGAAATTTTTAATAGCGCTGACTATTGATAATATGTCACTGGGAATTTGCTTAGCACTTCACGGCCCAAGCGCTAAAAATACAAGGTCCCGCTCCCCAGAGTGCTCGGAAACGTTGCGAGAAAGCAAACTCAGAGAAGCAGTGAGGTCATGGAGGGATGTGGAGGTCCCAGGAGCACAGCCAGCTGAGGGGGCTGCTGGGGATGGGCCTGGGCAAGGCTTCTGGGGGACTTAGAAGAGAAAGGGAGAGATGTGCGGGTCTGTAGGAAGCTCAGTACCTGCACTGAAGGGCTCATGGAGCATTGTGATTTCAGGATCCACCACCACCATGTGACCTTGGGTCAAGTCATTTGCTTTTCTCCACTCTCCTTCCCATGAAGATGGGGAAAAACAGGGCTCTGGGGGCTCTTTGAGATCCACGGGTGGAAACCACAGAGATGCTAATTTTGGTTATTCAGAGGAAGGCTAGAGGAAGATGTAGACAAGAGGAGCCACAGACCCAAGAGAGACGGTGAAGTGTGTGCGCTGTTCCGTGTCCTATAGCAGAAGGATATTTGTAGCATAAGGCAATGACAGAAATAGCCTTTAAGACAGTATGGCCCTTCCTGCAAACTTGCTGTGTATTTTACTCTCAGTTTTATGTGTCAGTTTTATTCCTAATGACCTCTGATATGCCAGGCAGGCCTTCATCTTCTCTGTTTCGTGCTGGGTTGTACACTTCTTGAGGTTTGTTTTGGTTTTTTTTTCTTTCCTTTTCCGCGTTGTTCCGTTATAATGTCATGCTGAGCTGCTAAACCCAGCTGCAGTTTTGACAGATGATGTACTAGTTCCCTCTGCTTTGGATTTGACATTTTCATGAGCGCTAAACGCACACGCTTACAAATTTTTAAAAGGGAAAAGAACCCCCCACCACCACCGCCGCTCTCTCCTGGGTTTTTTTTTTTTGGTTTGGCTTCATTTTGGAGTCGATGAAAGATGCCGGATTAATGGTTCTTGAAACTGAAACCCTCTGTTTAGGCGCCGAACAAGCGGGGCGAGGGAAGCCACCGCGCGCGTGTTGCTGCTTCTCAGCCAGCACCATCCCTAGGACCCTCATTCCATGGCTTTCTGCCTCGGCGGCGGTGACGCTGCAGCTCGGAAGGCGTCCTCCGTGCCATTAGCCTCTTCCCCCGTGGCTCCACAGCTCTGGATTTAGCACACGAAGCTCTAAATATTTCAGGGCCGTGCTGCTAGACATGGCCAAGGCGGTGTTGCGCAACCCGTGCCAGAGAGATGATTCTCCGGAGGATGGGAAAGGAGCGTTAACCCCAGAAGGGAACCCATACTTGAAGCCCAGTCTCCTGGTAGAGAAAAAGACAAGGGAAAAAGGTGGGAAGAAACTTAAAACCGTCCACCCGTGTTGATATTCTGGGAGTTTTCATGCTGCAGCAGAAGAAGCTGAGGGGAATTTTTCCTTCCACATTGATGATCAGGCTATTTATCTTTGATGAAATGCCAAGAAATGGTTGATTGTGTTTAGAAGCAGCAAAAAGGTATAATAAATAGTGCTTCCCTTTCCGAGACAGGACGAGAAGTGAGAGTGAGGAGAGCAGATCTGATAACCGTCTGCACACATCCTTTTTTGTGCTGTGACTGATGTGACTCCAGTATCCACAGTGGATCTCGGGCCAGAGAAGACGTTGAGGTGTGTTGACATTTCTGCCACCTGAAGAGCTGACTAGTCTTGCGTTGGGATATTACAAAATGGGGAGTACTCTGGCAGGGCAGGACACGGAGGTCCCGTTTCCATAGGGTAGCTCTGGATAAGGCAGAGGGGGATGCTGTGGGTCAGTTATTGTACAGAAGAAAGGCAACCTTAATTCTGAGGCTGGTGGGGCTCACCTAACCTTGGAAAGCCAGCTCATGAAGATCTTCAAGCTTCAGCCAAGACAGAGAGGAGCTCCAGGCTGCTATTTCTTGTATGAAGGTGCCACAAAGAGAAGACAAGGGTTTGCTGTGCCATCAGCTGTCAAACCAAGGGCAGCTGAAGGAAGGAGGAGGAGGACCTCAACACGCGTAAAGAAAATCCATCTGGGTCTGTACTCAGCACCCTCCCAATTTCTGTCAAATGAAGTGCTGACCCTATGACTGGTGGAGCTGAAGCAGCGTGAGATTTAAGAGGTTGGTGTAGACAACCATGAAGTTGCCCACATGAAGGTTGGGTCAAAGCCTCTGGTGGGCTGCACCCAGCTGCGTGGCGTTGAGGCTTCAGGTGTCACGGAGTAGGCGGCGTTTTGGTCCTCTGCTGGCATCTCGCAGAGGTTTGGTCTTCAGAAGCAGCAGGCACAGCGTGGACGCTTTCCTCTTTCTTCTTTTCTTTTTTAATTAAAACCCAAAGAGGTGAAAAAGAAATCTTTTTTTCTCTTTCAGGGAAAGTAAATGCGTTCTTGCAACACCTTAATTTTAAATGCAGGGAGAAGAGGATTTTCCTTGTTTTGGGCCCATTATCAACCCACCAGTTACACTTCATCAACTGTACTTTGTCTGAGTTTAGGCTGCAAGCTCCTCAGGCCAGGACCACCTCTGGTACACAAACCAGGGGTGCAAAGAAATAAAAAAATAAAGAGAAAAATAGGGGAGCGGTCACCAGTTCTGTGTCGGTGCTGCCTCGGGCACTTGTGGGATGGAAAAGGCTTCGCACCGCGGGTCAGCTCTCCACCAGCTGGCATGCAGATGTTGACCTGCTGGCTGCCCCATCAGGGAAAAGGCAGGTGCGTTGTTCACCCATTAATATTTTTACACTGAAAATTGGAAGCGCCGTGTAAATCCTAAATGCCATTATTGTTCTTTTTGTTATTTCAGTAGAGCCAGAGGAACAGCAGCAAGTGGGAGCGGCGCACCCTGCCCATTCGCAGGCATCGCAGCATGTGAGAAAGAGGTGTGAGAAAGGCAAGCACAGGCAATCAGGTAATATTCCCCAATACTAGTCACAGAAATTAATCATAGGATCATAGAATGGTTTGGGTTGGAAGGGACCTTACAGATCTTCTAGTTCCAAAACCCCTGCCCCGGGCAGGGACACCTCCCACCAGACCAGGCTGCTCCAAGCCCCATCCAACCTGGCCTTGAACACCTCCAGGGATGGGGCAGCCACAGCTTCTCTGGGCAACCTGGGTCAGTGTCCTACCACCTTTAAGGACCGCTGGCAACCTGGGCCAGCGTCCCCTTTAGGGACTGGAAGGGGCTCTAAGGTCTCCCTGGAGCCTTCTCTTCTCCAGGCTGACCAGCCCTTGTCTGAGGCATAAAAGGGGTTTTTAGAGGTTTTTAGATCAGGGGTTTAAAAGGGGTTTTTAGATCAGACCCCAGAGGATCTGATCTTGCTTGCTGCTTGCCCCTCCTTGCCCCAAGCATGGCATTCACCCCCACCTCTTGGACCTTCAGCAGCTGGACATCACCTTGGTGTCCCTTTTCCCGCCTTGGGCCCTGGGGCAGGAGTCGATGGTGCCTTGTGCCACCGTGCTTGAACGTCATCCCTTGGGGAAACGATGGGCATGGAGGAGTGGGAGCAAAAGTCCTCGAAGAGGGCAGATGTGGGCTGCTGCTGGAGACAGCAGTGCTGACAGATTCGGTCCAGAAGAAGATGGTAAAACAAAAGGGACACATTTTTGCCAGCATCGTGATCATGCTTTTCTCAGGGCCCTCTTCTTGCTCTGCTGAAAAGAGCTGGCGGGCGACTCTGACACACACCGTCCCGCCCCGCGGGGGGAGCACATCTTAATTAATTTCAGGGCTGAATGGACGGGCAAACCCCTCCGGCGGAGGAGCGCCCACCCTACCAGCCCCTCCCAGATTCCCCGGCCAGCAGCTGGCGATGAAGCTCCCCTTTTTATTTCAAATGGGGGGCAGAGCCACAGCCGGGCACCGGCAGGAGAGGTGGCCGGGCAGGAGCCCGTCAGGGCAGGAGGCGGCGGGCAGAGATGTGGCCATTCATTTCCCACCGAGGCGTCCCGCCGGTCGCCCACGGCATTCCCTTCGCGCAGGGAAATTATTGGGGAACAAACCCAGCTCCTCGCCTGCATCCCTGGGACCGCTCCGCCAGGCACCCCCAGCCCCAGCAACGCAGGTGATGCCAGGGGGAGGGGGTACCAGGGTACCAGCCCCCCATCCAGCAACGAGCAAAGGGCACGGGTAGGTATCAGCTACCCCAACTCTTTTTTTTTAATTTTTTTATTTTATTTTTTAGTGCTGGTGATGTGGGGGGAAACGCATTTATTTGTTTGGGAGAATTTGAACAGAAGCAGCAACAGATGCGCTGTGTAATAAAAAAGCGAAAGACACTATTATGCTTTCGGGAAGGGAACAGAGAGGAGAAAAACTGCAGGCATCAGAGATAAACACAGGCAGAGAATTATGGAAAGGCAATATTTAATAGTTCACCAATCACATTCTCATTTCCAAGGTACGTTACCCCTAGAGAGGAATTAAATATAGAATCTATTTATATTTTATTTTTTTCTAAACAAAAAAAAAAGCACAAAACTAAGCACCTACCACCACCAAAAAATGAAATATTGGTTGCTGCCCCTGCATTAGGAGATCTCTCCTGTTTTCAAGCCTGCAGCAATGCCTCCCCCACGTTTAGGCAGCCTGGGTCAGTTCTTGTTCAGCCCCTTCCCGATGGCCGTGACCAGGGAAAGTCACCTCGTCCCTTCCGGGGCCTGTGCTGTGTGCTCCGCCAGGGAAATGGGGCAGTGGGTTTTGGTGGTTTTTTTTTTTTTTTTTTTGAGCCTCTCCATATGGGCTGTGTTTTACCCTTCACACCTGAACGTTTTCACTAGTGCAACTCCAAATCTAGTGCAACTCCTGCTCCTTGATGGAGGGCGGGAAGAGGCAGTAGGGAAAGGGGAATGGGCAGCTATGGGAGCTTCTTAAACCTCTAAAGGTTATAACGGGGTGAAACCCAGGTCCGTCTGGACCAGTATCTTTTCTTCTACAGTATATTTTCAGGGAAGAATAAAAACAGGCAAACTGATGTGCCCAGTCCTAATCTCCTCACCTTCACGTCCTCATGCCATCACTTCTTGTGTCTCCTTCAGCAGCGGAGGTCGGTCCCCCGTGTACAAGGCAGAGGTCCCTCCGCTATCGGCAGAGTTGGTGTTGATGTGCTAAGGCTGCTACGGATCAGATGGGCCACGGGTCTCGTTCTCCCCAGTCTATCAGCATCTATCCGGTGGCTCTTCTCTCACACATCCCTTGCGGGATCCTCTTGCTCCGCACTAATACCCCACCGAGTACAATAGGGTCCATGAACAGGCCTTTTAAGCACTGCATTAATACCACAAATAAAAAAAAGACTAACCATCCCTAAATGGAATAGCTCTTTCAAGGACGTATTACCTCTAACCATTTCTAAATTCATGTAAGGCAACTTGGAATTACCTACAAAGGGCTCTCTATAAAGCCAGATTGTATTGCATTTAATACCCGTGCTTTTAGCCCTCTCTTTCCTTATTTTCTTGTACTTAGATAGATTTTCCTTTAGAGGACTTTTTTTTTTTTTTTTTTTTTTTTTTTTCCTTTCCAAGTGTCTGTGCTGGCTCAAAAGCGACTCAGTCCTTGATCGATACCTCTGGTAGCTGTTGGTACAGCCACTGATGGGAAGCCGGCAGAGAATTACTCAGGTGAAAGCCTCCGAGAAAAATCAGTCGGAGGAGGTTGGTTAGTTTGCTTGTTTTAAATCTCTGTTGTTTTCAGAAAGGGGGAAAACCAGAGGGACATGCAGAAAACAGGTTTTGGAGAATGCCAGCAGTATTTAAATACTCAATGGAAGGAAGTGGGAGTTTATAGTAACAAAACACATTACCAGTTGTTGTTTTTTTTTTTTTTTTAGAAAAAAAAAAAAAGCACGTTTCCAATACCACTGCACTTTGCAATGGGGAAAAGTGTCTAAGGAGATAAGAAAGGTCTTTCTGGTTCAGCTAAAGAGCGCATCTGTACTTACCACGAAGGCTGTCCTGACCTCCAACTGTTCTCCTCTCCGGGGAATCCCGGAGCCTGGTGTGATTTCTCTGCCTAGTAACACCCAACAGATTTTCCTCCCTGCCTTCGCTCCGTGTTCCCCCCCCTCCCTGTGAGCCTACACAAACACCTTCTTCCCAAAGATGCTAAAGGTGTTGAAGTTTGCAGTTGGGCACAGGGGGCGGGGGAAAAAAAAAATTCAAAAACTCCTTAAAGGGTCAAATTTCCTTGGTGTGGGCTGCTGTCCTCTTCTCCAGCCCAAAGCTGGGGTGAGCAGGAGGGACCCTCCCTGCCTTTCCCCTCTTGTCCTTGGGAATGATGTTTATTCCTGATGCTTGCAGGGTGTTAACCCTCCCTCCCCGCAACATCTTCTGATACCAAGCGATGCAGGATGCGGTCCTCCTGCCTACAATGGGGACCAGTCCTATGGGACCCCGAAAAAGGGCTTCATTCCACCTGGGACCGAAGCAGGTCACACCACGCTGCAGACCCTTCCATGGCTCTGCCCAAGGGATGCTCCACTGAAAATCCTCCCTGGGGAGTTTTGGCTTCAGCAGAGCATCCTGACCTTGCAGCACGGAAGAGAAAAGCCTCGTATCACTTCTGCGTCTGGTTTTGGGCAGCCGAAGGGAGGAGCAGCAGCTCCTTAGCACCGGCAGACATCTCAGCTTGGAGACACCCAGTCTCTACAGGCAACACTTTCTCCATGAGTCTCGCTTTCCTCCCCTCTTGCTCCAGCCCTGTGTGATGGATGCTGTGCTACACACTGCACGTGCTGTCCGTCTTTCCAACCACATGCTGTCACACCTTCACGCCCCATCCCTGGAGGTGTTCAAGGCCAGGCTGGATGGGGCTTTGAGCAACCTGGTCTGGTGGGAGGTGTCCCTGCCCAGGGACTGGATGATCTTTAAGGTCCCTTCCAACTCAAACCATTCTATGATCTTCCAAGAAGGGGCAAATTAACAAATTGGTCTGGAAGGGGTTAAAGGGAAACGGGTTTGGTGGGACAACAGCAGCCTGTATCCCTCACCGGTCTCCAAGCCTTTACAGGAGATGCTGGCACTCATGCAAAAAGGTGTGGGGCTGAACTTTAGGGAGCCCCTCGTCGAGGCATTTGGAGCACATTGCTGCATCGGCCTGTGAAAACCCCACTGTCACCCCGAGGCTAAACCCAGCACTGAGAAACCTGACAGCCCAGGTGAAACCAGCCACAAGCGACTTCTCCCGTCCTCCTCGGGAGGGAAGATAAATGTCATAAGTCATCAGCCGTCACGGCTTATACAAGGCACATTTTTCTCTCCCCGGCGCTGAGCCGAAACCACTCTGGATGGAGGGAGGGCGAGGGGAGAGCATGAGGAGGGCGAAGGGGAGCCGTGAATCCTGCTAAGCTCCTGTCCCTCGGGCAGCTCTGTCAGCACTGATAGAAAAATGCGTGCATAAAACTGGGGGAAACAAGGCATGCAACCACCCAAGCCCCGAGAAGGCAGCCAAGGCAGGTGGCTGGATGGGTGGCTGGAGGGGTAGGCATCTGTGCGATGCCCAATCCTGCGGAGACTGAGCTCGAACTCTCAGCACCCATCGCCTTTGCTGAAGGAACGCTCTGCTGAATGCAAGCGGTGGTGGACCACGGGGGTCAGGAGCAGCCAGCGGAGCTGAAAGCCCTCCACCCCTTCCCAGGAGATGCCTCCTCACTTTTGGCATGGGTACCTGAGCTGAGCAAGCCCATCCTCCTCAAGTCGCCTTCCTTGGCTGAAGTTGTGCCTTAGCTGCCCATCAGGTGGGCTTCCATCAACCTCAGCTCCTTCTGTTCAGCCCAAAGGCCATGGACCATGTTCTCCTCCAAGTTTTGTAGCTCCATGCATGGGAATGAGCTCAGGGTGAATGTTTTTAGTGGTGAAAAGCCCATTTTCTTCCCTTTTGCCTTCTTCAAGAAACTCACGTCCCCCAGCAGAGCCGCCTTGTTCTGGGCATGGAGGCACCAGCGAAAGTCTTCCCAGCAGCTCACGAGCAAGGTGGCCATAAGAAAGCAGCGGACGGGAAAGGGTTAGAGTAAGGGGAGGAGATACGCCAGGAAGCCGAGCTTCCAGGTAGTTTAGCCTTAATGGTGAGTAACAGTTCCTGTAAAAACAGTTAGTTTCCCATCGCTATCATTTCCCACCGCAAAAGCCAAGGAAATATCGTGAGCGCAGAGGGCAGTGCTGGGCTGCGCAGGCGGGCAGGAGCGGGCAGGGATGGGAATATTCATCCCAAGAGGCAGGTGCGCTTTCTGTGAGCCAAATTCCCAGAGTTTGGATGGGGGATGAAACTATGGGTCTCCTCTTCCCTGAAAACCTGGTTGCAGCTGCTCAGTCTCACTCGTCGGGGCGAGGGGAGGCGATTCTCATCGTCAGCCCATGGCAGACGCTTTCCTTGGGGATACCTGAAGCCAAATACAACTTCTATGTATTTAACAATCCGTAGTGGAGCCTTGCCCATGATCTCGTCCAGTCTCTCTTGGAGCCCACGCAACCTCTTGGCATCCTGTAGGAATCAGTCTTGCACTCCCATGCCCTCCAGTGCGTGAAGAATCACTTATCCTCTTCCAACAGCATCCCCAAGCCATGGGGTCAGTCAAAACACTTCCACCCCGGTCAAGGACCACTGTGGTATTTCCTCTCTCAAGTACCCCCAGGGAGAAAAGGACAACTCTTGCTGAATCCAGGGTCGTGCAGGTAAAACTCTACCGCCAAACTTCGCTGGGTGATGAGCAGAGCCTGGCAAATAATTCCATGCAAATGGCTTGCTAAGTGAATCGAGCTTCTCTTGCCCCTCGCAAACCGCCCGTGAACACTCTGGGACCTGCGATGTCCTCGGGTAAACCGGTTATTGGAAATCATTCACCACTTCAAAACGTGTTCTTGGGCTTATGGCGCTCAATAAGCTAGGCGTGCAGATTGGCGGCGGCTGCTCACGTAAATCACAAGGTGTTTTCTGCCCATTCCTAAACATGCCAGAAGTCAGTGGGGTGGGACGCGTCCTGGAGAGAGACGGTGAACATGCGAGATTCCCAAATTTTGGAGCATTTCAAACCTTTGCCTCCCCTACCAATTAGGCCTTGTGTAATGCATTACTCCAAGGGAAAATGGACCCTGGCAGAGAACATAGTTCAGATTTAATCCTGCTGTATCGAGTTCACACATAAATAATTACCTGTGAACTTGCAGCTTCGATCTGCCCCACTGACCGGCCTCTGTCGAGGCCCGGGAAATTCTCCTTCGTTAGATGTTTTGCATAAGATGAGCCAGAGGAGAAGGTGCCAAGGAGAGGAATGATTTTTTAACATGAACATATCAGGCAGCATTTGCAACGTTTGCCCAGAGGATATTCATTCCTGGTATCGCTATTTTCGTGGCGGCTCTTTGCAATGATTAATTTAAAGTGCCAGCATCAGGAATCATGGGAACATATGAGAAACCCGGTTTTTCTTTTAAAATAGAAGTAAGATTCCTTCCCGACGTTACAGAAGAAACCTGGAAAAAGGTCATCCTTAAAGACATGTAAAACACCCCTCCACTTCTTCTCTAATCTCGTACTTTTTCATTCTGTTTCTTAATTTGGAGAAGAAAACCTCTCTCGTTTGGAGCGCGCCATATGGTTGCAGATCACCAAAATGGAAAAGCCAATATCATCCAACCTTTTGCAGCAGATGCTCCCATTTCCTAGGGTGCTCAGTAGGCAGAGATGCCAGCCACCACCTTTACATACGTCTTTCAAGAATTTTCGTGATGAAGTTGGGCTTGTGGTTCCCAAAGCAATAAGCGAGCCGCGCGGACTGGGGATGATGTCTCCATCCATCACTTCCCAGCATATAAATTGAATCTTCCCCCTTCTCGCTCACCGCTCTGTCCCCGCGCCAGGAGGAGGATTGCTGTGGGCTCTTGCCTTGGGTGCCTCAGCCATGCATTATTTGCCTGCCGTGGTGACTTAGCCGCCTTCTTCAGGCCGTCTGACAATGTCACCTCGTAGGGACCTTCACCGTGGCCGTGAGCTTGTTTTTTCTTACACTTCCTAACTTTTGGCCTCTTTACATGTGCTGTGTAGTGCTGAGAAACACGTGGCCTTTGGTTGGGTATGTGGAGGAGGTAATCTCCATGTCCCTCTCTGCTCCGTCTCCACCTCAGAAGATGGGACCTCTTGACCAAGGGTTTTTTTTTGTTTGTTTGCTCACTTTCCCCAATCGTACATTTTGAAGCAACACCTTATTGCTTGACAAGGCCAGGAAAAGCCTTTCCTGCAAATGTGTTTGGACACGGTGGCAGATGACCTCAGTGCCTCGCTGAGTGCATGGCTCCCCATCCCCATCCCCGGTGGCCCTGTGGGCATCTTTCATTTCACTGCTTCCTTGCAGCATGTGCCGTGTCCGCCCGGCTGCCGCGGCTGCCGCTGCTCTCAGTCAGGCAGAAGAAAGCCGAGCGTCCTCCGAACCAACCCTGGGCATGGGCTAGCGTGGGGAAAAGGCTGCTCAGGCACCCCGGAGCGGCTGGGGTTTGACGCGGCAGCTCAGGCGTGTGGTGGCACGGAGCGTCTGGCTGGATGCAGAGAGGCTGCTTCGCCGAACGCACCGGGTCGCCTTTGTGCCAGGTCTGCCCCACTCCAGCATCTTCCCACGGAGGCAGTGGAGCAGACCGCCGGGCGACGGGTGGGCAGCAGGAGCCGGGGGGAGTGGGCAGGTCGCACCCACCACATTTCTCTTCGTCCACCTGCTTGGGGCAAGGGGTCTCGCCCGCCAGCTGGAGCTGGGACTCCTGAGGAATTTCTGCCAGCTCCTTGACCCCAAACCCAGCCGTCCGCTTTTGCGGGTGTTGCGCGCACGTGTGCTCTGCTTCATCCCCAGCGACCCTTCCCCGCCTCAGGACCAGATCATCTGAAAGGTCCCTTCCAACCCAGGCAATTCTACGATTCGTCATCGAACGAGCCACCTCCTTGTGTCCCCAAGGCTCCTCCGACTTCTTCCTTTGTGGCACCTTGCCTTTCTTATACCTTGTGCATCTCCCGTCTCTTCCTGTCCCCTTGTGTTTGGCACCCTGGGGTGAATCCCGTCCCTTTGGGCAGCCCCCTTTGCCTTCAGCAAGCAGAGGGCTCGCAGTTATTTACCGACGAAAGGACAAGCTACGGCGTTTATATAAAACATATTAATAATTTCGCCCTTTCCCTCCACATTTACCAAATTGATTTTTGAACTGCTAGCAGTCGTATTGCAATAAATATAGTTGAAATCCATTGCACGTAATGGTTTATAAATTGTGAGTCATAATTCAGCGGGAGCCTTGGGTTGGGTTTGCCGGCTGCTGCCGGTGCCTGCGCGCCTCTGTTTTCCTTTCTCCAGCCCTTAAGCCCGCACAACTCTCCAGTGGAGTAGTAAATTGGGAATAATAGAAGCTCCGCTAACTAAATTTTGCTTGTCAGTTGGAAGATCTCACACTGTGCGTTAAGTTCTTGCAAATAGTGCAAGGTGAAAAAATAAGAATAAAATAACCGCTTCCCCGCCGCTACCCCGGCCCTGGCCCACCCCGCCAGCTCTCCGGTCTGTGTTATCCGCGTGTCCGGATGGAAGGAGGGCGCCCCGTTCCCTCTCCCAGCAGCAGCACTGATTTATCCCCACCGGGAAAACGGCCCCGGGTGCTTCTGGGCAGCATTGGTGCTGGGGGAGGGAGCCAGCTTGCGGCTATTTTGTGGTAGGGTCTTTCTTGCTGGGGGTGCACCGGTCCCCCTGCCGAGGCGGAGATGGAGAGGGGTATGGGCAGGGGACCCGGTGCTGCCCCAGGATGCGGTGGCAGCAGTGACCGGTTATATATTCACTTCACAGCGTGGGGGTCCGTCCTCCCAACCCTTGCCGGAGGTGGCTGTTTCCAGCACATCCCCAGATCCGTGCAGTGGGAGGTTTCGGTGTTGAGCGCAGGAAGGTCCCTGGGTGGAGAAGACCCGGGTGGGAGCAGCTTTGCTCTGCCAAATCCCCCAAAAGTTTGGCCCTGGCAAAGTAGAGATGCTCGGGGAGAAGGAGCATCCCAACGGCGGGGCATCCCCCCCGCGCAGGGACGATGCTGACCGCTGCCTCCACCAAAAAAATCACCTTTACATGGACACATCCCTGCAGCCGCCATCCCCCAAAAACACCATGGCAAAGGGGCTGGGCAGGGGAATGCGCAGGCAATGAGACCCCCCCGCCGCGGGGTGCGGGGACCGAGCTGGAGCTCAGTGCAGCAGCCGGGCAGGAAAAATCCATATCTGCCGCAGATTTATTATCAGTCGCCCGAAATGTGGCACAGATATTTTTAAAACGTGGGGCCATTAAGCTCTCCAAATGGGCCGGCTCACCTGCTATTTTAACAACGCGTTGTGACACCATCTTATTTTATAAGTATTCCTCCTGGACTTATTAACTCTAAGCTGTCGCATCCCATTTTGAGGGAGGTAAATGCCATCGAGATGGCCGCTCCGGTCACACCGAAAGCGTTTAATGACTTTTTCTGGGGCGCAGGAAATTTAAGCGCCAGCCCAGGCTTTTGGAGAGGGAACAAATGGGTCGGTTAGGAATGGCGGTGTTTACGTTGCTTTTCATTTCCCAGCTCTTTTCTCGGCATGGCCGTGTGTTTATCGTGGGATGGGTGCATGAGAGCTCGCGGATTCCGTCTGGGTCCCAGAGATGAAGGGGATGGGAATATTTAAAGCACCATCCCAGCAACGTGAAGCGTCATGTTCCTGGCCACAGACCCATTTTTTGTGCCAAAAAAACCTCTTTTCCTGAAAAATTACCACCCCACCCCCCTGCCGTGTGCTGCCAGTGTCCAGCATGTGCCCTTGGGTGAGGGCTCCTGGGGAGGCAGCGCCAAGAGAAACGGGGATGAGGTCATGGAAAAGGGAAAACAAACTATGTCTCGTGTCTGGGGATCGGCTGCCAGCGAGGAAGAAGGGCGGAAAAAGGGGATTTGTGGTTTCCCAGCTTGGGGCAGCCCCGGGGACGGGGAGAGGGTAGGACACTCAGCTCTGTGGTCTGAGTCTTTTTGCCCTAACAAGTTTATTTTGGAAAAAAAAACAACAAAACAAACAAACAAATAAAACCAAATAAAAATTAAAAGCTTTGCAGAAAAACCCTCTGGGTTTGCTCATCTTTCATGAGACGCTGGGAAGCTGGCAAGCTTGCGGGGATGCTTGCAGCATCGCTGCTCCGTCACGCCCCCGGGGACCGACACAGTGAGATGCCACCGGGCGAGGGACCACGGCCAAGCCCATGCGTCGTGAGCCCTGCCAGGCCCTTGATGCACCCCCCGCACACCCCCATGCCAAGGCAGGGGTGTCGGGGTGGGGGGGCTCAGTGCCCCGTCCCTGGAGCACAGCTTTCCCGCAGGAGCCAAGCACTGCCCCCGCCGCGGTGGGGTCGGAGGAGCAAGCCAAGTAGAAGCCCTGACACATCCCAGAAAAAAAAAACAACACAACAACAAAGAAATGGCTTCGAGGAGCTGGGTTTGGAGGCGAGGAATGACGGCGTTTAACCCTCGGTGGGTCTCTTGGAGGCGGTGTGTGGGATGGACCAGCTGTGGTAAGGCAGGCGAATTTTGGGAAAAGAAGAGAGGCAGCGGCCACCAACCGTCCCTGCCTTTCTGTAGCCTGGCTGAGGGCTCGAGGAGCTCCCCGGGCAGCTCCAGCTGGGGCTTTGGCAGAGCCGAGCACCCGCCCTGAGGCACATCAGAGCCCAAACCCACCAGCTGTGCCATTTGCCACCCAGCCAGCTGGCCGAGCCGTGCTGGGCAGATGCAGGAGGCAAGAGTCACCCAGGAGAGAGGGAGCTATCGGCTTACTCCCACCAGGCTGAGGAATCGTCAAGGTGGTAATTCAGGGTTGCCCAACAAGAATTGGGCACAGGTTCCTCTCCTGATGTGTGTCAGGGGTAACCACATCCACCTGCAGAGGTTTTAGCTGCCATCCCTTCACCTGTGCCCTAGCCCCGCTAGCAGCTTTAAAGGGGGCTCGCAGAGGATGCTTGTGGCTCCTGACTCTGGTGGATAAGGGGTGTCTTTGGTAGTCCTGGAGCTGCTGGGAGAAGCCCCATTGCCTGGGCACTGCGGGGTGCACAGGTAGGAGATAGGGCATCTATAGCATGGCCAGGAGGGTTGAATGGCTGTTGTGGATGGTTTTCTTTTTCTACAAATAGCCCTTAACAATAATTTTCTGATGGCTGTACTCTGCTACCAGCACCTTCTGGTTGTCACCTTTAGCAATGAAAAAGGAAACCTTGGTCCCAATTCCTGGCAGAGCATTCCCCCAAAATGCCTGTGCTCTGCCCCGCTTCCTTTTTTATGTTACAATTGCATTAGAGCTTTGTTGGGAAAAATTGAAAAAGTAGCCAGGAAGAACACATGCAACTGCCCAGGAGAGATAATCAGTTGTTAAAACACGCCTGCTGCTCTAATTAGAAAGGAAATGAAATGGAGTTTAAGTGGAATTAACTGAAGGCTCCCTTATCCTAGCTATCTATCGTGCTCTCCCAGCCCTTCTGGACAAATGTGATGGAAAGAAAAAGGAAAGCTGATCCTCTCCAAAGGCCCCATCCTCTGGAGATCCCCCCTGAGAAGGACAGCCAGTCCCTTCCGCTCAGCCAAAATGGACCTCCAGCATCACCCCTTCCACGGGCTCGTGCAGAGCTTGTGCTTCACCGTTGCCTTGTGCTAATCGTTGGCACCTGGGGACGAGGCAGAAGTAGATTGCCTGTGTCTAATAGGTGGTTTAAGCTGTTAGAAATGACTTTCTGTTTATTAGATCTTAGTTGGTACTGGGGATATCTTCCACTTCTTCAGGTGAAGGGTTAAAAGACCGTGTCATTGATGCCATTAGGATGGTAATGATGCTAATAGACTTCTCTCCTTGGAAAGGAGAAGCCCTGAAATCTGTTCCCTTGGGAGGAAAGAGCCAAACAGGTAGACTGCCTGATGTGGTCAAGATGCTTTTGTTGTCTGCTTTGTGGTCCTTCCCCTCTTGAAAACGGGGTGATTCATCCTTTGTTTGGTCTCCTCTGGAAAGGTCTTCTCCCTCCACACGCTTGTCCCTGTTCTTTGGGGAAGAGCTCTGGGTTCCCTGCACCTGGCTGGGGCTCTCTGGGATGCTAAAAGCGGGTGAAATTAAAGATGGGTGAAGATAAAAAGCAATGGTAAGGTACTGAGGTGACCCTATCAGCACCCGCGAGGACACTTCTTCCTGAAGTGTCACCCTGCCTGACACCTCTTGCGGTAAAACACCTTCTCTCTGCTTTCACTCGAAACCTGGCTTTGCAGGCTTGTAGGAGGGAGAACAAGATGTTAGCGCTGCGTCTGGAGTCCTCCTGCACAACCAGAGAAGACGGCCCTAAAGCTGTCTGGGGGTGGCCATGGGGGAGCTCCAGGACCAGGGAGCTTCCAGGACACTGGCCCAGGTTGCCCAGAGAGGTGGTGGAAGCTCCATCCCTGGAAGTTTTTAAGGCCAGGCTGGATGGGGCTCTGAGCAACCTGATCTAGTGGGAGATGTCCCTGCCCAGGACAGGGGGGTTGGAACTAGATGATCTTTAAGGTCCTTTCCAACCCTGACAATTCTGTGATTCTATGATCTCCAGCCGTTTGCAGGTATCGGTGGGAGAAGCCCTTTGATCACAGGGAGAGGGAAAACCTGGCCCGCAGGGAGGCTCTGCCAACGTGAATGTCACGTTGAAGTTGGAGCCACAAGTCCCAGCAGGGGAGGCCTTATCTGAATAGCAGCTTGCAAAGCAGTAGCTGTGCCAGTTTTAATTCCTGTTGGCTGATCTGAATGTATTTATTGGCAGAAGTCAATGTTTGGAGATATTTGCTGATTTCAACGTTTCTAGGCGAGATCCTCTGCAGCTATCGCATGTCATGCAGCCTTCACCGTTACCTCTGAGCCCCAATGCCACTGGCAGGACCCTTCTGCCCCGACCTCCCAAGGAGCCCAGACCCTGGCCAGGCACCACAGAGATGCTTCACCGGAGGGCTGCGTGCATCTTTAAAAAAAAAAAAAAAAAAAAAAAAAAAATTTGGCTGCTCCACCTCTCCTGATCACCCTCCCAATGTCTCCTTCTGTCAACCTTCGTGTTTAATATCTGTGCAGCTCCAGGAGATAGCAAGGTGGGAGCAGTAACACTAGGGCTGGCAAGAGGTGCACACATGAAGCCATCGAGGTTGGAGTGAGGTGGTGGCACTGGACCCCGAGGTGGTGAGTTCCAGCAGTAGATCAGCTGCCCCACTCAAAAAAACCAACCAAACAAAAAAAAGCATGTTTTCCCTTTTAAATTTAAATCAGGCTCCTATCCCTGCATGTTTTTGTGCTGTAAGGAAGGGGAAATACCTTTCTGGGAGCGTTGGTTATGTCTGGGCTCTGTTATGGCCCTCTTATTCAGCTGCTTTGTGAAACTGCCAGTCCCTGACCCATCCCTCTCTCCTTGTCTCTGCTGGTGTCTGTTACTCTTCTTGGAGCCTCTTGTGTTTCTGCTATGGCTTTTCCGGGATGAAAAATGCAGCCATACGTTACACGTCCTCTGAGGAGCTGGGGCAATTTGGCGAGCGGGCTCTTTGGAAATGCAAACGCTCAGGACTAAGGAGCTGCTGCAGGCTCCAGTTCATCTGGGTGTGCTGCTGGATGTGTACTGAAGTGGTTTGAAAAGAGACATCCACAGCGCATGAGAGGTTCTCAGCTGGGCTGCGCACAAAGGAAGGAAGCCGCTTCTGTGGCTTCTCCCTTGGATTGAATTCCTATAGATCCCAGGACTTCTGCCCGGATGTCACGGCTGGCTCTGAAGAGACCCTTGCTGATAAATGAGCAAATTGCTGGATGGCTGAGAAAAGTGAACTCCACGTCCTCTGTAATTTGTACTGCCACACAACTGTTTGTGGAAGTGAAATGCAATCGATGTATCAGACCAGAAGGCTCCAATTTAATCTCTGCAAACACTGGAGAGTCAGGATTTTTCTCTTGTTATCTATCTTTTTTTTTTTTTTTTCCAGTGCCACCAGAGCCCCATCCCATCACACTCAGACAAAAGTCTTCAGGTAATTTCATACCTTTGCACTTTTTATTTCCTTTCTTTAGATGAAACTCCCTCCTTGTCCAGAGGGTCAGGAGACGTATCATCTAAATCTAACTGAAATCCTGCTCCCCTGGTTGAGGGGTTGCCAAAAATGACCAAGTGGGGTTTATCTGTCACCTCGTTCACCTGGCTGTCCGGGCACTTTTGCTGAGCGGAGCATCTCTGACGGTGTCTGTCTTTTCTTCCCCTCCTTGTGGCACTGCTCTCCTTGATTCAGGACCCACAAACCTCTGGTTGGCGCTTGACTGCCTGGCTGGGGAATGGAGTGGGACTGTGATCTTTGCTCTGAAGGGTTTCTGAAGGCATCTAATTTGGTTCAAGCCGGAGACATTGCACAAGCCCTTTGAGTCAGCGTTTTGCGTCCCAAAGAAACCTCGTTCACCCAGAGCCTTGTCTGCCCTCTCCAACCTGTAGAGCTGTAGACAACTCCGCCGCGTAGCAGCTGCGAGACGGTTGGTCTGCGTAATTTTGTGTTTTACTTGTTTCTGAGTGTTTTAATCTGTTGCAATTAGCTAGCAAGCCTTGTTTTCTTTATGACCATTTGTAGCGCTGATTGTTTGCCATGCATCTTTGGGGCTGAGCCAGAGAGAGAGGCAGTCTGGAAACCAGCTGGTACCTGGGGCTGCTCAGAGCACTGGACTGATGCACAGATTATTTTTATGATGACTTATTTTGAGTCAGAGCCACGAAGAGGTGAAGGTTTGATCTTTACCAGCCTGGAGTATCACTCCCCCCCCCCCCCCAAAAAAAATATTAAAAAACCCAACAACAATGACAAACGAAAATGCCAGCCTTAAAAACCAAGCTTCTACTCATTGACTCAGTTGACTTCAGGTCCAGTTTACCCTGAAAAGCTAGGGAATAACGGCTCAGTGTGAGTTGAGGAGACTTCCATGGCGGTGGCCCACAGGAGATGGCAGGGTTTGGGGTTGCTCCACAAGGCTGTCGGCTGCAGAAGGAGGATGGCATCGCTCCGAGCTCCTGCTTAAGTTACCTGGCTGTTGCCTGTTCAGGAAAGTCTTGTTGGCCAAGGAGTGTAAGAACCTGTAAGCATTTGGGAAGGGGGAGGGGGGGGAAGAGTTGAAGGCTGCTTTGCAAATCTGTTGTGTGCTACTCGCAGAGTAGGAGCGGATGAATGTGCTAAAAGAGCAAATTTGTCTCTGGGACGTAGAGCGTGTCCTCAGTGGAACCTGTGGGAACTGGGGCGCCCCGGTTAGCGGAGAGGTCCGGATGGTGTGGGCAATGCCTGGAAGCCTTTGGGGGTGGTGATGTAGGCACCAGTCTTGCTTTGCATGCTCTCCTGGTCCTGTTTTTTCCAGGATGCATGTGATTCTCTTGCTAACTGCATGGCTGGCACCAGTCAGGGTCTCCCAGTGAACCCTTCCCAGGAGGGCTGGCATGCAAGGGACAGGAACATCAGCCAGCTGGGCTCCTCAGAGCTGAAAAGTAATCAGCTGTATCTAATAGAAACTCAAAAACCGGCATCACCTGATGCCTCTGCTGCTCTAGCTCTGGCAGGAGGAGATGTGGGCAGATGGGGACAAAAAGTAGTGGCTCCATCAGGACCCAGCAGATAGACATCCATGTCTCCTCACCATTGGGGCTGTCCTTCACCACGTCCCCGTGCCTGGGCTGCAAGGTAGGAGAAGTCCCCGGGGCATAAATCTGGGAGGTTGGGGAGGGCCAGCAGTTTTCGGGTATCCCCATCACCCTTGGGATGCGCCCGTCTCCCCGGTGCAGCTGTGGGGTGGGGGAACCTGCCCTCCTTTCCCCCGTCCCTCCCGGGTATTCAGGGTCTCCGCCTGGAAGCTGGGGCTGCCGGGGTTTCCCACCGTTGCCTGGGAGCCTGGGATTCCAGGTGCTGCTGGCTTAGAAAGAGAGAATAATTCACGTCTCTCTTCCTGGGTCACACTTGAAATTAATGAGTGGCTTCGGAAAAAAAAAAATGGGCAAGCTTCCTTTTATTAATATCGTTTGGACTCTTTCTTTGCCAGTGGGTCTCCGGGCACAATTAGGTCATGCTTTCAAGCTCTCATGCAACCTAGAAAATACAAGATTTTTCTTTCATAATGAGAACCGAGAAGCTCTGTTAATCACACGACTCCTGAAGCGGGGTCTTCAGGCAGGGAGGGGAGAGAGAAGTGAATGTCGTGGGCAGGCTGTGATAAAATCATGAGCTGGTGTGAGCAGCAGGCGTAGACATCCTTGAGAAAGAGCCAGAAAAGCCCATGTCAGGATTCACAGGGCTGTAAAGAAGTCATTGGGAAGCATTTTTCCTGCATTTAGGATGTTAAAATGTTAGTTTGGGGAGCGATTTGGATGCTAGGCTGCCTCCTTGTCCTGCTCCCCCCATGGTGAGGAGCACGGGGGTCCAGGCAGCCGGGGGCTGCATGCAGGGATGGCGGCGACCACAAAACAAGAAGGGTGGGGGGGGAAAGAAACCACATGCACAGGAGGGGGGAAAATAATCAAGCTGAGGGGAAGGGGAAAAAAAAAAACCCAACTTGTCCTCTTAGAACATAAAAGCCCTCCTCCCCTCGAAAGAAATAAAAGCCAGAGTGAAATGAAGGTAAATGCCAGAGGTTTAAGTACCATGCTGCCGAATGTGTTTTAAAGGTTACCTTTCAGGGGGTTGAAGAGAGAGAGAGAGAGAAAGGGAAGGAGTTGGAGCACTTCCCATTGCGAGGACCACTCCAGCTCTTAATGGATTTTTATATCCCTGTCTGCTTTTCATGACATTATTAAAATTGTTTATTTTTAATTTTTTTTTTTCCCCCTTTCTTCATCTGGGGGAAAGGGTCGGGGGAGGTGGGGGGTAGGAGGACAAACTCTGTTGCCATGGCAATATCCAGCTACGTGGTGCACATCTGCCTTGCTGATTTGGAGGAAAAACGAAGTTTTGGGGTAGTTTTTAAAGGGAGGAGAGAGAGAGAAGCCGCGTCTGGGCGCATGTGTGTGCGCGCACACGCGTGGTCACAGCAGGACGAAAGTCACCGGGTTTAATTACAGGCGTGGGAAGGTGACATTTCCAGTGCTTACCTGACCAGGGGAAGGAAATGAGGAGCCTGAAGCAAGGTAAACACCTGTGTATGATGTGAATGCTGCATGGCACACCCCCCCACCCTTGCCTTGCATCTAGCAAATACCTCATCTGCTATGGAAAAAAACTATATTATGCCATAATATTATAAAAAAAAAAATACGATGACGTTTGTGATTCAAAGAGTATGGCAAAATTTATCTCTGGCTTAGGGTCTATGCCTTTACCCTTGGTAGGTTTTGTGTGTGCCTGGCAGGCCTGTGAGAAAGGGGGTTATGAGCTTCGAAAAACGGGGATGAAATTACTCTCCGGTGGCAAGCAGCATCTTTCTGCGCCCCGGAGGGCTCCCCCATCCTCTGCTCCTGTACACAGCCAGCCTGACAGGTGAAACCTGGGTACCACGGGTGGCCTCGGCACCTGGCAGCACCAAAGCAAGAGGGGCTGGAGGCACAGGATCTGTCATCACTCGCTGGTCCATTCGCCATCTGCAGCGAGCTCCTTGGCATACCCCCCCCCACTTTGCCTTCCCAGCTGGACAGGCAGCAGGAGGGCCACTGAAATACCCCAGCAGACAGTTTTGCAGCGGGAGAACATCCCAGCTTCTCCCCGGGATGGCCAAGGATGCTCTCTGCCTGCTGGCCCAGGGCTTGGCGTGGCTTCTGCCTCCAGAAGGGAAGGAGGTGTGGAGAGCAGCATGGCTTGGCAAAGCTCACCAGCCCCCACCCCGGCACGGCTCTGCGCAGTCAGGTGAGCTGCTGGAAAATAGCACGGCCCTTCCTCCAGCCCTCGCTCCCCTGGGCAGGGTCATTTCAGAGGCAGCAACAGAGAAAGCAGAGGTCTGCGCTCCCAGAGGGAAGGAGGGAGCCTTCCTCCAGGTCTGCGCTCCCAGAGCGAGGGACGGAGCCTTCCTCCCACCCCACATCCATGCAGACGGGGGGGAAAAAAGGCACACGCCGAAGGTGCCTGCTATGCTACCGAGTCCTTTCCCCTTCCACTTCCCCAGCCCTTTGATTGGGTTTGCTCTCTTTAATTTTGTTTTCCTGTCAGAAGGCAAGTCCGAGCTGTGCCCCCAGTGATGCTCAGACTCCACCGTGGCCAAATGAGTTCCAAATTACTCGGAATGAGCTGCGTGCCCCCAGCCCCATCTTCCCTGCCCGCCCAGCCGTCGGGGAGAAATCCTATTTCCACGCAGCTCCTCAGCCTGCCTTTATCTGTCTGGGTAAGCTCTTTGCTCCTTACAGCTTAAATGCCTCACCCTTGTGATGCACGGGCACGCAGAAAAGCCCGCTTTAGGTTTCTGTGTGGGATAAACGAGTCACACTGGGGCTAAACTTGGATGGGAACTGACATTTCGGCTGGTTGCCTCTCGTTTTTTCCCCTGTGCACTTGGGAGATGCCCAGGGCTGCTTGCTGGGAGCAGGGGAGCATCGCCAGGGGCTTAAAACACTGGTCCATGCCAGGGCTTGCTGAGTGCAGAAGCTCCGTTTCCTGTAATGCCTGGTGGGCATGGGATGCTGGGGTGTTCAACCCTTCGTTTTGCCAGGGATGGAGAAGGATCCCAGGCTGTTCTGACCCTTGGGTGAGGGAGATGCCTCCTCTCAGCCACAGATGTCTGTTCAGGGAGGAAAAGGACACAAAACACAGGTGAGAAGCGATGTGGAGATTGGCACACACCAGTGCCAGGTCACTTTGGCATGGTTTGGGCATGACCTGATAGCATCCCTGGGGGGTCAGGCAGGATGAGGCGGTGCAAACCTCCCCAGAAGGGCTCAGGAGGCAGCACAGGGGGAAGAGCCCCCGGCATGACGGCAATCTCCATCTCCATGGGCCCCATCTCTCCCGCTGGGTGCCCGGACCGGGCTCTTGCCGGGTGTCAGATGGCCTCACGGAAACAAATTATCGCCTTGGCTGGGGAGGTTGATGTGATTTCATTTACTGCTGCTTTTACCAGCCGCGCTTGGTGCCCAGCAGGACCCGGGCAGCGTGGCTGCGCCGGGGGAAGGAGCAGAGATGGCAGAGGATGTGTCCCCCCCCGGGAGCTGAACTCAATTTTACCCACTCTCACAGCTCCTGTGGAGAGGGATTTGCTGTAATCACATGCATAGCTGGAGGGAAAGTGGGAAATCCCATGGCACGGGGTGGCCGGGCAGAACAGGGTCCCCTGCAGGAGCCCCCTCCCTCCCAGCCACCAGCCTTGTCCCCATGGAAAGGCTCCAGCCGTGACCCCAGCTCCTGGCAGGGACCAGAAATGGTGGCAGGGCTGGTGGATGCTGCCTCCGCTTCACCTCTTTCATCCCTCTGGGGGAGCTGCATCCATACCCCCACCAAGCGCCAGGATAGGGACACAGAGGGACATCCCCTGACCCCACAGCAGCCCCCAGCTTTACGTCACGGAGCCCCCTCTTGCAGGACCTGCCATCCCACCACTGCGCCAAGCCACCCGGACACATCACCAGATGCTGTTACTCCAGCAGATGAGTGGGAAACGAGTTAACTTGCTAAAACTTTCCAGCTTCACATCTGAAAATCTGTGTTTTGTTGGCAAACGGGTAGTACATCTGATAAAATGAACCTCATCTTTACTCCAAAGCTGATTTATTTATTTATTTATCCCACACACACACCAGGGGCTCTGGTAACTGCTGCTTTGCTGCTTATTTCTTGTGCTCTTATTTTCACCAGAAAGCCCACAACAAAGACACGGTGCAAATGCCTGATGGGGGGAAAGAACAGAAGCCAAGAGGAGCGGCGATGGGAAATAGTTGGGGTGACACAGAAGTCAGGCAGGAGCCAAGGCAGCGCAGCCCTGCCAGCCGCGGGTGCCGGGAAGAGCCCCGCAAGGACGTGCCTTCTCCGGGGATGGGATGCTGGATACTGGTACCGCACCGGCCATGGGTCTCCCTGCAAGGTAGGACTTGTGTTAGCCCTTTTTCTTGTGAGAGACGGGATTTTAGCACCTGCGCTCAAGGAGAGCAGCAGCCTGCCGTGCTCGGGCTTGTTGATGGCGCGGGTGGCGAAGGAGTGAGGATGGGCTGAGTAAAAGAGCTTTGCTATCACAAAGAGGGGGGGGGGGGAAACCCCAAACCTGGCCAGGCTCAGCCCCTCCTGAGACTATACGGTGTGTGCCGGTGTATATATTTAGGTTTTGGTTAGTTTTCCTTGCCTCCCGGCAGCCCGGAGTGGTACCCTGGAGACCCAGGCTGCAGGGATGTGCAGGGGTACCCAGTGCCTGTGGTGGTGGCTTAATGGGGAAGGCACTCGATTAGGGCTTGTGTCTATTGGTCTGGGTGATAATGCCACTACAATGGTTGGTGGTGGCAGGGGGGAAACAACATGAAAGCAAGGGATAGATGGAGATTTAATTGGATAATTCTCACTGAAGCATCTCCTGGTTAACCAGCCTCAACCCCACCTGCATCTTTACATTATTTTGCATGTTAACAGGGTCCGCATCCTGTGAAGTGGCTCGTGGGGCGTGAGGGGGTTATTAAACCTGGCAGCACCGCTCCCATTTGTCTTTCCGGGTAAGTAGAGGATGTAACTGGATGTCCGTGCTCCTCTCCAGCAGCCCTTGTGGAGCCAGATGCCCGGGCTCTTCCTTAGGATGCCCGCACACAGAGTTGGAGCAAAACGCAGCCATTGAGGAGCTTGGGCAGCTCTAGTGTCATCGTGAGCAGATGCTCTCCACCAGCAGAGAGAGAAATGATGGGGCTTTAACATACACCACCACCTCCATCAGCGTGAACAAACAGGAGCCCTGGCTTTATTTTGCCTTTTCCCCTGCACCTGACCGATGAGCAATATCACGAAGCAGGGTGGTGGGAGCAGAATCATAGAATAGTTGAGGCTGGAAGGGACCTTCGAGATCATCAAGTTCAACCGTTAACCCAGTGCTGCCAAGTCCACTGCTAATCTGTGTCCCTCAGCATGACATGTCTTTTAAATCCCTCCAGGGATGGTGACTCCACCACTTCCCTGGGCAGCCTCTTCCAAGGCTTGACAACCCTTTTGGGGAAGAAATGTCTCCTAATATCCATCCTAAACCTCCCCTGGTGCAACTTGAGGCCGTTTCCTCTTGTCCCATCGCCTGTTCCTTGGGAGAAGAAACCGAACCCCCCTGGCTACCCCCTCCTTTCAGGGGGTTGTAGGGAGCGAGAAGGTCTCCCCTCAGCCTCCTTTTCTCCAGGCTGAACACCCCCAGCTCCCTCAGCCGCTCCTCACAGGACTTGAGCTCCAGACCCCTCACCAGCTCCGTTGCCCTTCTCTGGGCACACTTCAGCCCCTCAGTGTCTGTCTTGCGGTGAGGAATGGAGCAACCAGGACAACTGCAAATGTCTGGGCTTGTTTATTTCACTCTCCTTAATTATCCAAAACCAACCTGAGTGCATGGGTTGGTTTCTCCCAAGGCTGGGCTGGGCACAGGCATTAAGCCGGGTGGGAAAGACCTGCAAGAGACGGTCACGCACAAATGCTTAAAAAAAAAAAAAAATACATATATATCACTGGCAATTTCTGGAGTTCTTCCTATCCCAGACAACCTGACCTTCAATTTGTCGAACTTCATCCCACGATTTTAATGGTTGTTGGTGCAAACGCAAGCCAGTTGTTCCTGGAAACACAGAGCCATCCCCCAAACCTCGAAGGAAAGTCATGCTCCCCTTCTCCCCACCACCACCCCAGGAGGTTTCGCTCTGAGCACTTCATTTATCTCAAAAGTATTGCGCTGTGCTCTGGGAGGTTGCCCTCTGCTCCAGCCCTCGGAAAACACGTCCTGAAAGATGTCAGTCAGCGGGGAAGCAAGGCATAAATGCTTTTGTCTGAAAAGCTGCAGAATCAGGCTGGGTGAAACAAGCACCGAGAAGGTGGAGGAAGGTCTCAAGTTCTTCCCTGGCCAGCATCGATAATAGCCCTAGCAAAGAGCGGAGAGCCAGGGAGAAAGCTGCTGTAGGACCCGCTCCTGCCATTGGACCCTCCCCAGCCTGGATATTTTTCACATTGGCTTCTAGGAGGGGAAAAATTTGAATAAGCAGCTGATTGTCCCAAATCCTCAAAATCATTGTGGGTAGTAAATTAGCAGCAGCAAGTGGAGGCAGGTGACTCAAAGTGACTCAGAAGGAGTCACGGGGAGCCTGGTGTCCTTCAAACAGAGAGAACCTCTCCGAATGCTGTGAGATGCCACCAGGTTTGCCAGCGTCGGCTCCAGGTCCTGCTCCAAAGGGAGGTGCTTTTCTGAAAACTAAAATTAATGGGCCCTTACGGCTTGGCTCCATCCAGGTTTTCCCAGGTAAGGGATGCCATGGGGGGACCAATCGCTGCACAAGCCACCCCCTGAGCTGCATGGCTCAGACCAAGAAGGGACATTTAAAATCCCCGAGGTCCCCAATCCAGATGTAACTTTTAGCCAGGTTTCCAAAGGAAATGGAGGTTGCGTGCTCATGCTGTCTCTGCCGAAGTGTCTGTCTGTCTGCCAGCACCCGTTTCATCCCTTCTGAACCCTCTGTGTGATTTAAGGCCGTTGGGAGAGGCTTTCAGGTCTCGGAGGCAGCCACAGGGTGCAGAGGGACCATGGCTGTGTCCCCACCAAGGAGGAGAGCACAGCATCGGGAAGAGCACAGCCGGTCATAGACATCAGAGACTCCTCACCAACACCCATCCCCTCCACAAACACAAACTCCATTCAAAACCAGGCACCTCTGGCCCTGTTACTCACACAGAGAGACGTCAGGCTCTGGCAACCTCCAAAGCCTTGAACTTTGGGACTTTGGATGTAGGTCAATGTAAGCAGGGTGTTAATTTAGCGTCAGCAGGAAAGGCTCCAGTCCCTCAAGCCCATTCCCGGTAAACAACACACCGCCCTGGTTTTGGGGTGAGAAGGGAGGTTTCTACGCTGACCAGCAAGGCATGGGACCGTCCCGAGGGACTCGCCCAAAAGAGTGGTGCTGGCAATGCTCAATGCGGAGGAGGTGTGGGCAGCCGGCACCTCCATGCCACCGGGAAGCCATAGCTTCGGTCAGCTGCTATGGTCTTTTGCCAGATATCTTGACGGTCTCCTTTGCTGCCCGGCAGATTTTCGCCCACCTTCTTGGCAAGGAGAGCGGGAGGCTGTGTGCCAGCCATCCCTTCTCCCAAGCAGCTCTTGTTTTCATCTGATGAGCCCGAAATCAAGCAGCCACCATCCTCCTACGCTTTTCCCCTTTACCCAGCGCGGAGTCGTGGTGGCAAATGGAGACCCCGAGCCCCATTTCAGCGTGTGTGGATGAGAACATTATTTATGGGGAACTGCTTTTTCCCTTGACTTCACTTGCTCATGTAGGATGTAACACAAACCACGCTGGATCGAGCTGCAGGATCTTGCTTGCCTGCCTCCACTGCGGGGGGAAAACTGTGCCACATTTCCAACTTGCCAGCAGAGACCAGGAGCAGCCAGCACCTCCAGAGCCACCAAAGACCCATCGTAGAGCATTGTCCCCAAGCGCTGGATGGCTTTGGCCGGCTGGAAGACCAGACGGGGAGTTGCGATTCAAGGCTTGTCACAAACAGGGATGCACCAGGACGTGTGGCCGGAGACCCCATCCCCTCCAGCCCTTGCCCTTCCCGGATCCAGCCCATCTGGTGGACACCCCCTGCAGCCCCCGGTGCTGGTGCTGTTGGCAGGTATATTGCAGGAGGAAGCCAGGCTTTGCCTTGGAGAGCGCCGGGTGTCATTCAGCAAAGGATGTTCCCAGCGCCGGGCAGTGACACGCATTGTTAGGAAGGCCAGGTTGAATCAGGAAAAACAAGTGAGATGACACTCGGCGATCAGTAATTCCTCCCCCTCACTCATAACTCTGTCAGCCCTTTCAGCTGGATTGTCAAAATACGTTTGTCACAGAACAATTCCTACTCTTCCCCCCCCCACCTTTTTCAGACTCTGGCTGAACTCATCCATTTGGAACGAAACCCAATATTCATTTCCTCTCTGGGCAGTTGATTTTATTATTGGCTCACCTGCTCCCGCAGTCGAAAAGCTATAAGACTCGCTGGGTCTTCAAAATTAAATTCTGTTGGGTTTTGGGTGGCGGTGTTTTGTTGGGTTTTTTGTTGGTTGGGTTTTTTTTTGTTTTTTTTTTTTTTTCCCCCTAGCCTCACGTATTCCATGACTGCAGGTTACTGGCAGGGATTTGAAGATGTACTTGGCAAGGGCACTTTCTGTCTGGGATGGGGATGAGCAAAACAGGAAACCTGCTTCTCTCTCAATCAGCATCTTTCCAAAGGCTCGGGCTATTCCGGAGCAGGACAAACCTTTCTTGTGCCTTCCACGTGTTTTGCTGAGGGTGAAGCAGAGCCGTGGGCAGTCACTAGATGTTCCATCAGGTAGATGAAGCTAAAAGAGGAAAATGTGGGTTAGTTCGGGGTTTTCTGGGGGGAGGGAAAGCTCCTCCTCAGCCGCAGCTGGCAGCTCTGCCAGGCTGGGATGGACTCGGGATGTTGCTTGGTCTTGGGATGCTTCCCAACCTCCCAGGGCAGGATGAACTTTGCTGCTTTCAGGAGCTGCGTTCAGGCCAGGCTCAGTTTTGCATTGCACTGACGGTTTTGCTTATTTTAGTGCCTGCTCTTCTCTGCTGGCCTAGCAGAAGAAAGATCTTGGGGGAGGAAGGGACGGACCCACGTCCCCCCCATCGCATCGCTAAGACCGGCTCTCCCAAGCCAGACCCGAAATGCTCCAAGAGCTGTGTTAATGGCTTAGAAACTCCTGATTAGCCACCCCTGG
Source organism: Larus michahellis (assembly GCF_964199755.1). NCBI lineage: Eukaryota > Metazoa > Chordata > Aves > Charadriiformes > Laridae > Larus > Larus michahellis. The sequence goes on from NC_133901.1 coordinate 36,598,479, forward strand.
ATTAAACTCTCCACCTCCCTGTGTCTAGGTGATGTTATCTTCCTCCAGCAGCCAGAGGAGCGAGGCCCGAGGGTAGGAACAACCCCCCCCATCTCTGTTGACGCCAGCTTTCACCTCCCCAGCGCTATTTGCCGCCTCTCTTCTCCGGGCGCCTGTTTGCCATGCCCGTCTCTTCCGTGGGAATGCTGGCTGAGACATCGGCTCCCTCGGAGTTCCCTGCGAGTGCTGAGCGAGCTGCCGAAGCCAAAAGCTGACCTCACCCTTTCTCAGCAGGAAACAAGTTTGCCAACAACGGGTATTTTCACTGACCTCATACGGCGAAAGATCTGCGTCCCGTCTTACCTGGAAATGCCAGCCACAAGGCACAGCTGGTAGCGGGAGCCAGCTTTTTTACTGGAAGAAATATTTTTAGCCTGGCAAGGCAATCTGCTTATTCCTTCAGACAGTAATACCTTGGTCCGTCCGAGCAAGCGTGTGGGCTCTCAGGCTCCTGTGCCCGGAGGAGCAGCCTGGATGGCACAGGCATCATCCCCGTGCATCCCCAGTGCATCCGGATCCCCAGACGGATCCAGACCTGCCCGCCCGCCGGCACAGGTCGAGGCCGGGCATGTGTTAGAACATGAAAAGCAATCGCAGCTGAAAATGAGAGGAAGGGGAGGTGCGAAGAAAAGCTGGCGGGTGTCAGACGAGCCCCCCCCCCCACCTCAGCCCTGCCCTGAGAGGTGTCCCCGTCGGCTGACGCCCGGGGAGGGGGCTGCTCCAGTGTCCGCCCGCGCATCACTGTGAGAGGAATTGGTGCCAAAACTTGGTGGCCCGGGCAAGCTGGATGCTGCTGCGGTGCCTGGCATGGTGCTGAGCTGCTGTTTCCCCGAGCTGCCAGGTGCTCACCCGTGGAAATGCATAGATCTGCCAGGCGAGAAGGGCCAGGCACCCGCGTTCCCTCCTCCAGGCTGGAATTTCCCCTGTGATGCTCCCCCCGAGCCAGGCGCAGGAGGACCGGGAGCAATAGGAGCTGTCATCTGCTGTACCTGCGGATTGACTGAAGGGAGGGAAGCAGCCGGCAGATGCTACATGTCCTACGGGCCACGCTGCCCATGCAGTTTTCTCCCTCCCAATTAGTGGCTGCAATAAAGGAACGGGCAGGACCAGCCTCGTTACTGGGACCAGGACGGTCTAGGCTGACTTTCTGGCCCTTGTGCAGTCTGCGCTTGCATCGGTGCAGGATCTTGCATTGCAGATGGAGCGGTCAGGGGGGATCCATGCTGTGAGCCCAGACCTGGCTCCCGAACGGCTGGCTTGAAATCCAGAAGGGGAGGATAAATCCCACCGGAATGCATGCAACACCTGGATTTTGGAATGAGGGAGACTGTAGGAGGCCCCAGGGGGATGCAGAGCAGCCTGGATGGCCGGGAAAGCCTCTCTCCCCAGCATCCCTGCCCCATCCCGTCATCCTGCCCAGCATCCCTGCCCCATCCCATCATCTTGCCTGGCATCCACACTGTCAGATAACGCCAAGCAGTCGCTGCCTTCATGCTGGTCTTCACCTAGCAAGCCCCCACGCACCGTTCCCCTGCTAAATAGAGATCTCCAGCCGCCCAGTATGGGCATGCCCCTGTGGCAGCGTCTGGCAGCAGCAGGCAGGAGGGAGAGGCAGAGATGGGGTGGCAGGTGAAGCCGGGGACTCGCAGAGTGACCGTGTAGGTGATTATTTTATTCTTTTGGGGGGAAAGAGGAAGCAATTTCCACGTGGCACTCCCTGGGTATACCTGGAGGGTGCAGCTGATGAATAGGGCTGTTTTACTTGCCGCAGGCTGAGCCACGCAAAGCTCAAGAGAGTTTTTTTCCTGAGCTGCTCCATTAACACAAACAGACAGCAATGCTAGCTGCTGACACCAGGGTTAATTAAATCCATCTCTCCATCAATTCTTATTCAACTATTATCGATGGTCATTAGATCAGCGACAAAGTGACAAGCAAACAGTAATAGACTCATCTTAACCCTTGCGGTGCTGGAGAAGGGTAAGTGGACCAGGTGGCTTCTCTGGTGCCCTGCTCATACTCTACTTGCTCTCCCTTAGAGCATCCCACCCGCAGTCGAATTGGTCCTCTTGGCAGGGCAGATCACCAGCCCCACTCCCCTGAGGAGCAGAGTCTGTGCCTGTGTCCCTCTCTGTCCCTTCCCAACAGCTTAATGGCCCAAGGGATGCTGGGGACAGCGGATGCGGCCCATGGCCTGGTGATACATGGGCTTGAAAGCAGAAAGCTCCCGCTGCCACATCCTTCTCACCACGGCACAGAGGCGGCAGGAAATCCTGGCAGATGAGGCACGGAGGCAAAAATATCACAAGGTGGCCCCAAACTGCATGTTGGAGTCATGGGGGTGATGCTGCCCTAGGAGGGGAGACCCACAGGCCATGGGAAAACCAGTTACTGGGATAACTCCATCTGTGAAAGGACTAACAAGAATAAGGTCTCCTAGAGCCCGCCCTCCTTGCAGCAAGGTGGAGTGCGTCCCCCCCGCCATGCCCGTGTCCTGAAGGCCCTTCCAGCGCCACTCATGCTTTTACAGCCAGGCTGGTGGGGGAACTCTGCTGCTGCTCTCCTCCCTCTGCCCCTCTGATTAACAGCTTAAATGAGAACTGAAGGCTGCCCAAGGGCTGCAATACATTTTCACGCTTCTGCCACCGCAGCCAACAAGCCAACGTCCAGCTCTCTTCAAGGTCACTCGCAACCTTCAAGTGACTTTCCGGCTCGCTCAGGGAGTGATGCTTTGCATCCCGCTGTTTTAAGTCGTGGAGCAAAGAGACGGGGTCTTGCTGGGAGTACTGGGGCTGCGTCGTGGTGGTGGCTCACGCAGGACACACGGCGATGGGTTATGAAACGCCTGCAATTAAAAGAATACATAATTCCAGGCACACGTGCAGGTTAAAAAAAAAGACAACAAAATAAAACACATGTATTTACCCTGATTTTAGCCTGGTCAGAGGTGAAACCCTGTGCCAGCATTGCCCATGGTGGCCCAGGCAGGTCTTTCCAAGCACCTGGGGAGGTCCTTGGAGGTCTTACACACAGGTTAGATTGCCTTCTTGGTCAGGAAGGGTGGGAAGGACTACTTGAGGTGACAAGGCCAAGCCACTGCTGTTTCATGACTCCAGTATTTGGGGTTGCACTGGTGGGGGAGCTGTAGCCCAGAACTCTCCAGCTTTATGCTTTCTACTTTAACAAAGTTACAAAGTGACACCAAACACCCGTCTCCAGGCTGGTGGGATGGAGCTTTCTGTGCATGTTGGCTCCCAGTGGAGGCTTGCTATGACTTCTTGGCTCAGCATAGTGTAGGTAAACTATTAAAAAAATACATTTATTACCACTTTTCTCCCTCTTCTGTTCTTTCTTCTCCTTGTCTTGCTGGAGCCAGATCCAGATGGGGGAACGGGCTGTGATTTTCTGGAGAAGCTGCTTGAACTACCCAGAAGGTTTCAGTGTAAAGACAAGATTTCTGAGTGCCGGTACCTGTGCCTCGTGGTGGCCCGTCTGCTCTGCCATGGCAAGCGTTTGTTCTTGCAGGATTGCCTGGGGTTTGTGTTCCTGGAAATAGTTAATAGTGACGGTGCTGGTTCATTGCCCTTTGGTCCCCGATGCTGCGTCGCTTCGCTGTTTTTGCGGGATTCTGAGGTCTCGGCGTGTGCCGCAAAGAGCTTTCTGCGCGTAGCTCTTTACATCGGCTTTTAACACCTGCAGAAGCTGCAGCGTGCTTGAGAGACGGTGATGAAACGCTTTACGAGTCGGTAAACCCTTCGTTGCTGGAGTCAGAAACGGGTATGCATGAAGTGAAGGGCCAGGAAAAAAAATAAACCAGCCAGGCTGCTGCAAGACCTCCGTGGCAAAATGCAGCCCCACTGCTAAGAGAAGAACCCTCAGGGTGCTGCGGGAAGAGCCCGTCCTTGCTCTGCAGGGTCTGTGCATGGATGACTGCGTCCAGCTCTGGAGCCCTCAGCACAAGGAGGACACGGAGCTGTTGGAGCGGGGCCAGAGGAGGCCCCGGAGATGCTGGGAGGGCTGGAGCCCCTCTGCTGTGAGGACAGGCTGAGAGAGCTGGGGGGGTTCAGCCTGGAGAAGAGAAGGCTCCGGGGAGACCTTATAGCCCCTTCCAGTCCCTGAAGGGGGCCTACAAGAAGGCTGGGGAGGGGCTGTCAGCAAGGGCGTGTAGCGATAGGACGAGGGGCAATGGTTTAAACTAGAGCAGGGCAGGTTTAGATCAGACATTAGGAAGAAGTTCTTTACAATGAGGGTGGTGAGACACTGGCCCAGGATGCCCAGAGAGGTGGTGGAGGCCCCATCCCTGGAGACATTCAAGGCCAGGCTGGATGAGGCTCTGAGCAACCTGGTCTAGTTGAAGATGTCCCTGCTCACTGCAGGGGGGTTGGACTAGGTGGCCTTTAAAGGTGCCTTCCAACCCAACACGTTCTGTGATTCTATGACCAACCTTCTCGTGGTGGTGAGAATGGTGGCAGTGTCTGCTTGTGATGGGCTAATCCTGGTCTCCTGGCCATCACCTCAGTCCTCTCTTTGGAGCAGGGAGACCTTGCTCCAGGCAGGGAATGGGGCACCGGTGAATGGAGAAGCAGAAATGTAGCTTTTTCCGTGGTCATCTCCACAACAGGGATCTCTGGTATTCCCCCTGCGCCCATGCCCGAGGTGGTGTTCATACATATCCCTGCTCTTCCTCAGGGAAGGGAAGCCGGCCGGCGAGCAGAGCCTGAGAGCAGCCCTGCTCCAGGTAGGGAGCGCGGCTCTGCTGGGGCAGCTGACACCTCACACACATTCCCTCGCTTCTGGAAAAGGAAAATAAATTGCCATATTCATCTGCGGAAGGGAAATAATTACTTCATTTGTGACGCGACGTCAATTTTTTGTCCTGAACCGGGGGGAGCCCGGCACTGACAGAGGGAATTTCAGAGAGAGAGCAAAAACAAGCCTGGCATTTGTACGCCGCAATTAAAGGCGAGAAGGAGCCAGCGGTGGGGTTTTGTAGGTTTTTTTTTTTTCCCCTCTCCTTCTCTTTTTTTTTTTTTTTTTTTTGCGCACATCAAATCAGATAATGGCTAAAATGTTCTGGCTTCTCCGGCTCAGGCTAGGGGGAGAGGAAAGGTCTCACTTAACTTCATTAGCCAGGCTGAAGTGTTGCACTTCAAAAAGATGACCGTGGCAAAAGAGCACTTTTTTTCCCCCAAAATTTGCCACGGCAGCCAGGTGAGGGCTGATGGGAAGATTGAAGGAACCTGTCGGTCATTTAAGTGGGAGCCAGGAGAGGCACTTAACACAGGTTAAACTATTTATTTGGATTCAAAAGGAAAAAAAAATATATAAAAAAGGCTAGAAGGACATCACATGAAAAATGGGACCCCCAGGATCCCCAGGGCAGTGGGAAAGGGCAGCCGGCATCTGGAATTTTAGGGGCACGGAGGGTCTCAGGGATAAATTATAAACCAGAACCTTTGGTACGGCTGCCCTGCTGCGGGGCTCCCTGTGCTTGGCCCAGGTTGGCCACCGCTGGCCCTCCACAGCTTGCCCGCTCCTGGAGGTGAGCTGAGGGCACGGCTGGCTCACCTGGAGCAGAGGGGAAGGTGAGATCTGCGCGGGCTAATTGATACTAAATTATGTGGGGGAAAAGAGGAAAACCGAAGGCGGGCGGCTCTGTAAACATATCTATTTTTCACAATCCGCACCTCCGTGATTGCAGCTGGTGTCCAGGGTGATATATGATAGAAAATTGATGAAACATTGATGTCGGGGGATGAATATTTCAGGAGGAGCTGTATACGTTGTGCAGCACTCTTCTTAAATCTTTAACAAGTGTTGGATAACCTTGAGAGGGGTGTTTATAAGTTTGTTCGGTGGCACGGGGAGCCGGGAGCCCCAAGGGGATTCGGGGGGGGCGCTGCCCCAGGGAGGACGGCGATGCCCACCGTGATGCTCAAGCAGGTCCCATTGCACGGGATTCTCTCACACGGGGAAAATCCTCCAGGCCAACACGTGCCGAACCATTCCCGGCTCCCAGAGCAAAGTGTGGGATGTAAAGGTCAGCTCCGGCTGCACCCCGCAGGCCTCGGAGCATCCCCAAGGCCTGCACCGGCTGTAGCCGCTTCCTGGCAGCTTGACCTGATCCCGGCCTCGGTGTGCTGATGGAAAACAGGTTTGCCAGCTGCTCTCCTCCCCCAGGTTGACTTTTAAGCGCCAGCACCTGGCTTCAGCAGGGAAGTTGTCCCCGTTGGGAGGAGAGGGAGGGTCATGGGGGACTTGGGGTCCGGCTGGGGACACAAGCCCAAACCTTGAGCAAGAACAGCAACAGGGGAAGAGGGAATCTGAAGAGCAGCTCAGAGTCTGGTGAGTGGAAAAGTCCTGCTGGCTCGTAGCTATTTTGAGGTAAGGCATTAATTGAGGACCAGAGGGAAAACAATAAAGCCATCCCCGAAATAGAAGCTGTCAAAATGTCGTTGCTAGGAGTGAAGCCAAACCCAATTTTTTTTATATATATATATTTTTATTTTTTTTACCCCTGTTGCAGAGCCTGTTGGCCTCAAAGCAACTGCGAGGGGGCTCAAGTTTGGGGTTTTTCTTTGCTCCCAGCAAGACCAGACTCCCCAGTCTCCCCAGTCCCCGGCGCAGGGACAGGGAGGCAGCGGCAGCCGGGCACACATTAGGGCTAACGCTTTTCGGTGACATTTAGAAGAAGCCTCAGGGGCCCTTTGCATTCACTGCTCTGAAGATTTGCTTGTTTATTTTGGAAATTAGCAGCGCTCAAGCTTTTTTATTAATAAAATCTCTAAGAAAAAGGTTGGGTCTTTTTTTTTTTTTTTTTTTTTTCCCCCCCCACAGGGAGGGAGCGTCGTCTGGAGGGTGGGGGCTCGGTGGGGTCTCTGCTCCCAGGATGGGGAGGGAGAGGAAAGACTTACAAGCGGGAGGGTTTTTTTTTTTTTTTTTAAGGAGCAGTTTTGATGTTTCACGTAAAAAACCAGTGTTACTGGAACAGTCGGGTGTGCCTTTCCGGGAGCGGGACCTCCTGCAGCTTCTGCCCGGGGCTGCTGCCTGGGAAGGGTCACCATCCCAACCGGCTTCTCCTCCCCAGCAGCCCCAAATGGAAGCAGAGCCGGATGGTTTACGCTTCTCCCACCCCGCCCTGCCTCTCCGTAAACAGCATTTCATCCCAAAAACAGCAAGACGAGCGTGAGGTGGGGAGGGGGAAAGGAGGAAAAAGCCTGCTCTGCTCCCTGTCCCAGGCTGGGCATATGTGGTGGCCCTTGGGGGCTCTCAGGGCCACCGGGCAGGGAGCCCCTCCTGTGTAGTCCTTTCAGGTCATGCCCATGCCACGATTTCCAAGGCTCCATCAGGAAGAGTGTTTTCCTGCCACTGGTATTATCTCATGGCACTTTCCATCTTTTCTTCCCCCCCCACACACAGAAAGCTGCAAATCGAGACCCTGAGGCATCCACGTAGCACCAGGAAGACTCTTGTATGTCTGTTTTTTTAAAGATATATTTTCTGTTTTGCAGTGTTCAAACACCATCTGCTGTTTTGTACGGTGGCACTTTCACAGGAGGGGGTCATTTTTAAGTGTAAATTGTTCCTTAAAGTACATATTGACAGTAGCGGAGGCTGAAACGGCTGGAAAAACCCTACAGCAAGCGCAGAAAGTACCACAGCCCCGCTCTGGAATGGCTGTTCTCATTCTGCGAGGACTTCGCTTCTTGCCTTCCCACCTGGAAGAGCATCTCCCACCCTCGGTCTCCTGCAAACCCAGGGACAACTAGCACCCGAGGTCCTGGTCCTGAAAGACAGGTTGGAAAAAAAGAATAAAATATCCCTGATTGCTCAGATGAATCGAGGCCGGCATCGCCCTGCTGATACCACTTGGGCTTGTAATAAGAATTATAATATATATATAAAAATGGAATATATATATATTTATATTACTGGTAATGGTGCCTGTGCTGTGTGTGACGGAGGGAGGAGCGTGGTTATCAGGAGCAACGAGGCATGGCTTCAGAGGGATGCTCTTGCCCAAATCCGGGGACGCTGTGTGAGCCCCCCGTTAGCCCCCCCCGGGCGCTCGGTCTCCGTTTCAAGGTGAGCAAAGCAGCAGCGAGTCCCCGGTGAAGACAGTCGGTCCCTGATCTGCAGCGCTTAAGCAAATACGATTAAAATAATTGCCGCAGCCGGGTGGTTGCTCTCCCATTTCTTGTTACGGAGTGTCAGCGGGCTGTAATGACTGCAGCAGCGCGGCCCCGTGCTATTTCGACGTTAATTTGGTATCTCACTCCCAGCTATCACCTTATTTATTTTAGAAGCTTTAATTTATGTCGGGCCTGGAATGCCAACTGTCCCAATTACGCCAAGGTCGGGGAGCGGCTCCTGCAACCCGTGCGTGTGTCGGAGCTGGAGCGGCATCTTCCCCGGGATCTCCTCCTGCCGCACCGGGGGGATGCTACAGGACCTGGGGCACGCTCCATAGACCGACCAGGGAAGCAAACAGGGATATTTTTCATGTGTGGTTTTCATTTTTTCTTCCCCTTTTCTATTTTTTTCTCTTTCTCCACCCTGCCCGCCCCCCCCCCCCCCCCCCCCTCCGGCCCCGTTCTATCTTCTTGCTGGCAACAGCAGACGTTATATTTTGACGAGTTAATAAACATCTCCCCCGGGAGGGAAGGAGCTCCAGCATGTTCTGCTTCACCATGTTTTACGTCTGAGTAACAGAGTTGCAGAGCAAAAGGTGTTTTTCTAATGGGAGAACCTGGGGGCTCACGCTCCAGCCTTCTCCCCGAAGCTGCTTCGCTTCCCCGCCTCTTGGCGGGCTGATACCCTGATGCTTCTGTGTTATCTCCTGGGGGTAACCCATAGCCGCAACCTCTCTCAGTCCCTTCTCCTGCCCCGCCACCACCGCTCCCAACCCCATATCATCTCATGGAGCTTATGGTTTTGAGCCATTTATCAGCCTCGGACGTTAAGGTACGGCTGTACATCTCTCTCAGTGGCATCTCTGGGACCGGCAGGGTTTCAGGAATCCCCTTGCTGCTGGAGGTGGGGGGGGGTCACTGATGAACATCAGGCACTGCTACAATGAGCTGCTGGCAGATGCCAGGTCTCTGCGTCGGGGATGCATCTTGTCTTGCTCCTCCCAAGCACCTCCCTCTATTTCTCTGCTAATGGGGAGTCTCACAACCTGTGGTTCTTATCGGCCTTTCGGACCAAAACCCAAGAGTTCTTCATCATTTTGAGACCGGCAGGTGAGGAAGCTCTTGGGAAACCTGAAGAGCAGCGCCAGGTGGACGCGGCTCCAAAACCTAGGATGCCCCTCACAGCCTCACCAACCCAGGGGCGGCCGCTGCCTTCCTACCTTTCGCCAAGAAGAAATGAGACCTTGGACATGGCGCAAGGCGGGCCCAGGAAGACGGCGCAGGGACTGGAGGAGCCAAATTGCCCCATTCCAACTTGTAGAACATTATTGCTCGTGAATTATGGATAGTTATTGCACCTCCTGGACCATAAATTATTGAGCAGACATGCTGGGTGGAGAGTGAGGAGCAGGGGCCATGCTTATGGCGGGAGGAGCTGGCACGTGGTATCTTTGCGGGGAGCGGGGGGGGGATGATGTTTTTTCTCCCTTTCCTTCTGAGCAAGAGCATCTCCGCCTGAAGCTGAGGAAACAGCCGAGCTCTGCCCACCGTAACTCACTGAGTCAGTCACGAGCGCGACCACGGGCACAAAATCCCTGGTGAAGGATCCCGGAGAAGTTTTTAGGGGGGGTTCTCCCAAAACCCTGTTTTTTCTCCCAAAACCCTCCCCCAGGTTTTTCTGCTCGCGCTCTTTGTTGCGTTTTTACTTTTTCTGGGGTTTGGGAATGGATAACGCTGGTCTGCACAAGGAAATGGTCTGGTGGGAGGTGTCCCTGCCCTGGGCAGGGGGGGTTGGAACGAGGTGATCTTTAAGATCCCTTCCAACCCGAACCATTCTACAGGCTGCCCAGGGGAGTTGTTGAGGCACCATCCCTGGAGGTATCTAAAAGACGGGCAGACATAGAGCTTAGAGATGTGGTTTAGTGATGGTTTTTGGCAGAGTTGGGTTGGTGGCTGGACTCGATGATCTGAAAGGTCCCTTCCAGCCTGGGTGATTCTACGATTGAAATGAGATGGGTTCCTTAAAAAGACAGGTATACGGATGCTGGCCCAAAGCAGGAGAAAGGGCAGCGTGCCGTGCCTTACAAACAGCAGCCGCTTCCCCCTCTGTAGCGTCAGACACTGCTTTGGCTTGCAGAAGAGGGAAAACTCTGCTTTAATCTCTTCGGCGTACAGTTGGCTGCGCAATATTTGTGTCGGAGATGGCAGACAAAGCAAGCTGACCGACTCTGTGCACAGCGATGCGGGAAACCAGCCGGCCAGTATCTCTGCGAGAAGGATGTAGCGGGGACCCTGGCCGTGCTTCGTCAGCCCCGGGCACTCATCTTCCTTACACGAAGGCTGGGGGCTCTGGCCGGGGAGCTGCCCCATTAGCTCCAGCGCTCAGCTTGACACAGACTGGTCCTAAGGTTTGCCGTGCCCTGGCTGGCCAGCTCACCCCCTGTCCCCCTCCTCCTGCCCTATCTCCCCAGAGCAGCCAGCCTGGGGGGGACAGGGACTTGGCACCTTGCTGAGGTGGTCATTAATCACCCCAGCCTCGGCTTTGGAGAAGGGGCAGGCGGCAGGAGCAGCTGCCCCATGGTTTCAGCCATGAAGCAGAGCTGTGGGCTGGTCCCGAGACGGGACGGGGAGACACTTGTTTCACCGCTGCTTTGCTCCCCGGGGTGACTCATGCCCCCCCAGTGCAGCTTTGTCATGCCCAGGGCTCGGTGCAACCCTGCACTGGGACTTGGAGGTAAAGCCTGGCATCCCCCCCATGCCCCTCTCTGCCTATCCTGTAGCATCACCCTGGGCACTTCTGAGGCCCAATAACCTCCCCCTTGCCCTCCAGAGGATTTGGGGAAGGGTTTATTTAGGTGGTGAGACACCCCGTCTATTTATCTCCCCGGCTGTGCTGGCCCGGCATCGCTGCCCGGGGACGGTGGGTCTGACGAGCCCTTTGTCCCACTCATGCTCCCGGCAGCTCCGGGCTCAGGGACTCCCCGAGGTGGCTGCTCCATCATGTTTAACAGACCCATGCGCCCCTCGAGTTTGCCTAAATGCTTTCTGGGGCCCATTTAGGCTGTAGGTCTCCATAGCATCCTGTGGCAATGAGTTCCATAATTTAATCAGGGGTGGCATGGAAAAAGCACTGTCTTTTGTTTGTCCTTAAATCTGCTGCCCGATAACTCGATTTGGACACTCCTAGTTCCTGTGTTGGAAGAAATGGGGAATTATCACTGCCTCTGCACCTGCTCCACGGCACTGGTGCTTTTATACCGGCCCTCCGCGGCTTTTCTTTCGCCTCTCCCTCATTCATACCTGCTGGCAATTTTTCCCACTGCCCTGCCAGCCTGACCTGGCATCGCCCGGAGGATGGAGACAGGCAGTTCTCTGCTTTGCTTCATGGCAGTGTTTGTCTCCGCTTCTCTCCTGCTCCCTTCTTTTACAGGTGTGGGAGAGATGCTGGGGAGGCACTGCTGACTCTGGTCCGGATGCCGGCGGGCTCCCTCTGGAGCAAACCAGAAGGGAAGAGTTCATCACACGGGTTATGGGCGCTTTGGGAATTACTTATCTCCTAACCAGGCTTTCCCAGCCCCATGGGACAGGGGGTACCGTGAAGCATCACCCAGGGTGGAGGAGAGAGGTGGAACGATGGTCATGTTGGTGGGGGGGAAATGGGGAGAAGGGGGGTATTTGTGTCAGCCTCTCCCCCCGCCAAGCGGGATTTCCATGGCATCTCGAGCTGAAGCCGAGGAGGCTCTTGGAGTCCGTAGAAAGTGAAGCGTTTTCCCTAATCGAATCACACGCCAGTGTCACTCGTAAAGCTCTGCAAAGCAGAAAGGACTTGGGAGCCACTGAACCACAAACACCTCCTCCCTCCCCAGCGCCTCCGCCGAGATCCTGCCTCCCTTCTTCTCCGTCTCCCACCCCTGGACACGCCTGGGGAGGGAGCTGGGGCTGGGACGCCCCACCTTGTGCCCCGTGGCTGGTGCGGGGCCATTACACCAGGTATTCCATAAGCCCGGGGATTTGGGGAGATGGATATAGTGCTTCATGGTCTCGGTCTTGATCATGGGGATGTTCTGCCCTCACTGGTCACCCCCCCCGACAGGGATGTCCCCCTCCAAGCAGGCGCTGGGTGCACAGCACATCTCGGGCGTCCAGTGGGTCTTGTCCATCTTCAGCTTCCGTGAAGATGTTACATCTTCTCCTGCGCCTTGCTCGGCTCCTTCAGGAGCCCCTGCCAGCCCAAGCAGGGGATGTGCAGCGTACAGCCGCACCGTTTGGAGCAGGAGCACAGTCCCTTGCCTTCACCACCCTGGCCAAGACGAAAAGGGCAACTTGGGGACCTCAGGAGGCCTTTCCCAGCATGGGATGGGGGATGCCATGGAGCAGGGATAGGAAGAATCGGTGCTGGGTATCTCACCCTCAGAGAGCCGGGGAGCTGCTGATGGAGGCGGACGTTTCTGAGAAAGCTCCCTGTTCAGGTTTTGACGGTGCATCAAGCAGCGGCTACGCTGCCGCCCCCGAGCATCCCCACGGAGCTGCGCGCGGAGCAAAATCAGCAGGGAGGCTGGCTTCCGTGGAGCCGAGGGGACAGGCTGGCTCCATCCCGGTGCCCACCAGCAGCAACGCACCCAGCAAAATACGCCAGTCTGCCCGTTTTGTGGGCAAACCTGCCCTCTCCCCCTCAGGCCCTTTTCCTGCCCCAGCTCTCGCACATTAAGAAGTAAATTCCCCGTCTGTTACAGGCAGCGGCTGGGGCTTCTCTGCGGCAGTAAACAGCATCCTTGCCGCAGGTCCGTCAGCGGCAATTTCCGCAGCCTCCTTCGGTGCACCAAGAGGTGGCGAGGAAATTGTCGGCAGCAGGGGGGGAAATAAAGAAATAAATGAATAAACCACTGCTAAACTCTGCCTTTACTTTGTGCCGGAGCTCTCTTCCTAACAAGCAGCTCTCTAGGTAAAAAAAAATATAAATAAAATCCCCCTTTTTTAAAAAAAAAGCAGCAGGGTCATTTCATCCCGTCCGGATTCCCACAGGAGGGAAGCGGGTGTCTGCGGAGCGAGAGGAGATGCGGCAGGGGCCGGCTGAGCCTCCCGCCGTGGCGAGCTGGGCAGTTTTCAGCGGCGGCCGCTTTTCCCCAACCTGGGAACGAGCAATTTTCCGCTTTTGGCCCCCGTTGCTGCGGTGCAGCCAGGCTGCAGCATCCTGGGGACAGCAGAACTCCCCGCAGCCGAGGCTGTTCCTGGCTGGGGAAGCCCTTCCCGGCCTCTCGGCCCCACGCTATCTGTACCTTTGCCGCGTATCCCTTCTTCACCCCCCTGCCCCGTGCCTGCCTTCGATGCTCTCTCGTTCCTAATGCCTGATGGTGTCGGCGGCGCTGTTTGGCCCGATAGCATAGTTATGGCTAATGCTATGCAAATTGTCTGGAAGACCTACGAGCCCCCAAATAGATAAGCACCTCCGGCTACCCGGCTCCGTAGCTGCCCACAGCCCTTCCAGCCAACCATGGCTGCAAACAGCATGTGGGGGCTTTAAAGAAAATACTCTTTAAAAAAAAAAATAAAAAAGAAATCACCCTTTCCCCCCCAGTAGAATATTCTTTATACCATAAAGGTGTCTTGACATCTCCATCCAGCCTTATCCCAGCCCGCTGAGATGTTGAGTGAGGAGAACGGTCACCGTCTGAAAGAAAAAGGCACTTTTTGAGGCCGTTTCAGCCCACCGAGGTCCACTCTGCCTCTGAAATTTGGGTGGGAAATGCCGCCCACCCCTCCCGTGACCGAGGGATCACGACTGGAGGGCACCACGACCTCCGAGCCTGAACAAGCGAGTCTTTGTCTCACCTCCTGATTATGCTTTGGGAGTTTCCTCTGTTTATTATTCATCCGATTGCCATCTTTTTTAATGCTTTAATGCACATTCCCCCCCCGCACACGCACACCTCCTGGCTATGCTAAAGACCCAAATGCCCGACTGAGACATGCGCCAGAGAGGGTCCCTGCTCAGATGCCGAGTGCATCGCTGGTGGGATGTGGACCACGGGTCATGGAATCATAGAATGGTTCGGGTTGGACGGGACCTTAAAGATCATCCAGTTCCAACCCCCCTGCATCCTCCCGCATCCCTGAGCAGGAGCAGTCCCTCCCTGCCCCCCCCACGCAGAATCCCAAAAACCAGGTTCCCCTCTGACACTGCCCCTCTCCTGAGCCGTACCCACACCCAGTGCAGACCCTTTCCCATGTACCGTCCCCTTCCCATCGGCTTCATCCGCCCCCATCACCCGCTGTCCCTCCAGGGCTGGTGACAAGAGCCAGACCTGCTGCGGCTGGGTGGCTGAGACCCGCACAACTCGTCACACCTCCAGCGGTGCCACTGTGTCGGGGATTTAATTGACCTGGGCCATTAGAGGAAAACGAGGGGTAATAGGTAAACACCTGGGAGGAAAAACAGCCCTTTGCCTTAATGATAGTTTGTCATGTCAGATTTTTCTAAAATTGCGAAACAGTGGCAGGCTAACCATTAATTTGCATTGCTTTAATTCATATTTTGAATACCAGACAATGACTTAAACGCCACCCGGTTTAACCCACATGCTCTCACTCATTTCTACAAAAAACCCCAAACGAAACAAAACAAAAAAAAATCAAAAACATTCAAAAGGCGCGCTCTGCTTCCAAAAGCGGGTGTTGTGACTGCCTGCCGGTTCCTCCACTCGTTAGTGCCAACACCCGCGCTGGTACCAGACCGTTCTTCTGAGCCCCTCGTGTGCTTCACACAGCAGAACCAGTGTAATCGGTGTTATTTAATAAAGAATAAGCGCCTGCCCAGGCACAGAGCCCTCTCTTGCACCAACGGTTACCGCCAGTGCCCCGGATTTGGGCAGGTGCCGATGTGCCATTGCGTTACGCCGCCACCGCGACCTGCACGTGAGCCTGACGTGTGTCCCGACCCAGCTGGGAAACAGCCTTTTTTGCTGGTTTATTTTCTCAGGCCTCTCCCCCCCTAGCCCCTCTCCAACGCCAGCGCCGCCGGGTCCGCGTCACGCGCATCCCCCCGCCTCGCTGCCCAGCCAGGCTGTTCTTCAGCAGCTTCACCCCCTCCACAGCAACTGGAGATGAGTTGGGTTTTTTTGCTCTTAAGCCTTTTCCAGCACGTCCCACTGCTCCATAAATATGGGCTGAAGCGCAGCCAAGGGGGGGACGCTGGAGGTAGCGCTCGAGGCAGCTCCGAGGGTGGTGGGACACTGGCCCAGGTTGCCCAGAGAAGCTGTGGCTGCCCCATCCCTGGAGGGTTCAAGGCCAGGTTAGATGGGGCTTGGAGCAACCTGGTCTGGTGGGAGGTGTCCCTGCCCAGGGCAGGGGGTGGCACTGGGTGGACTTTAAGGTCCCTTCTAACCCGAACCACTCTGTGTATTGCAGGGGACGTGCGGGTGGCCCAAGCAGCGTGGCACGAGTACCCCCCCGTTTTGGGGGCTGGCTGGGGTACCCACGGGACCGGCTGAGGGGCAGCCAGGCTGGGAGGTGGCAGGAGAAGGCAATTGGGCAGCGAGGAGAGCTCATGATGACCCTGAAATGTTTCCTGAGGTGGACTTTCATTTCTGGGTGGTGCTCGAAAGGCCCATCCCAAGCGCAACGGCCACCCCATGGTCTGCGTGTCACACCGTGATCCAACAGCAGACGCTGTTCCCCCAGTTTCTCCGTCCCCTCCGGCGACAGCCGAGCTCAGGCCAAGGGGCAAAACCCGGGAGCAGCACGTTGGGCCCGGAGAGAGCTGGTGCCAAACCCACAGCCCCGGTTCCACCAGGCAGGCGCGGGCTGTAATTACCTCCTGCCTGCCAGGGTTTCTTCTTCGCCCCCACTGCCCTACCCCGGAGGAACCCAGCAGCTGCCAGCAATTAAAAGTAGTTAGCAGTTCCCATGCGATTTTAACCATTTGTAGGCAGCAATGGCAGCCCCCTCTGCCTCAGTGGAAGTGGTTCTTGCTGTCACCTGGCGCTTTGTGGCCCTGTTTGTGTGGATGCTGCTCCGTGAGAAGCTCTACCCTAACGCAACTTGGCTGAACTTGGGGTTGCCCCCTCTCCTGGGCATACCTGAGCCCTTTTGCCCCCCCTCTCCAGCAAGCGAGGAGCCTGAAACCCAGCCTGAGGGGAAAGCTGTGCCCCCACCGCTCGAAGCCTGCGAACCTGTAAGTTCGTTCGCAATTCTTTGTGGGAAGGGAGATGTCCAGAGAATTGAGGAGCAGCTGCAGGATAACTTCCCTGAAGTGTGATTTATTTATTTTTTTTTTTTTTAATTTTTTGTTCATGTGTGTGTGTGTCTGAAGTTTTTGTGCTTCTCTGGGTACGTTTTGCAGCCTGGGTTTTAATCCCATTTTTTTCTGGGGTGGGGGGATGCGATAACGCGTCGCATGCTCCTGCGGCACCCACGCCTTTAGCAGCAAAAGGAAATTTCATGTCTTGCGTGTATTTTTGCCGTTGTACTTCTTCCAGAGGCAAGGGTGGGCATGCCAGCTGCCGGGGGCTTCCGTCCCGCTGGGATGCAGGGAGCTGGGGGGACACACAGCAGGGACCAGTATCCCTCTGGGATGTGAGATGGACGACACACACACACCAGGGACCAGTGTCCCACTGGGATGCAGGATGTGGGGGACACAGACAGCAGGGCTGGTGTCCTCCTGGGATATGGGATGGGGTGGGCCAGTGTACCCCTGGGATGTGGGGAGGGACACACACACACACCCTGGGGGCCGGTGTCCCCCTGGGATGCGGGATGGGGGACACACACATGGCAGGGACCCGTGTCCCACTGGGATGTGCGGAGAGGGGGGGGGACACACAGCGGGGACCGGTGTCCCGCTGGGATGTGAGATGGGGGGGACACACAGTGGGGACCAGTGTCCCACTGGGATGCAGGGAGAGGGGGGACGCACACACACTCATCGGGGACCGGTGTCTCACTGGGATGGGGACACACACACACACACCGGGGACTGGTGTCCTCCTGGGATGGGGGACACACACGGGACCTGTGTCCCACTGGGATGCAGGATGGGGGACACACACACGTTGGAGGCCAGTGTCCCACTGGGATGCGGGGAGGGGGGGGGGGACACACAGCGGGGACCAGTGTCCGGCTGGGATGGGGGGGACACACACGGCAGGGCCCAGTGTCCTGCTGGGAGGCGGGATTGGGGAGACACACACGGCGGGGGCCGGTGTCCCGCGGGCATGCGGGGGACACACAGCAGGAACCAGTGTCCCGCTGGGATGCGGGATGGGGGGGACACAGACGCACCGGGGACCGGTGTCCCGCTGGGATGCGGGATGGAGCGGGGGCACACACAGCGGGGACCGGCGTCGGAGCGCGTTGCGGGGCTCCCCCTTGCGCCCGCACACCCCCACTGCACACCCCGCTCCGCCGCTTGTTCTCAACCGTGGATTTTCCAGCCCGGCCTCGGCTTTCCCCCCACTCCCCGCCCCGCACCCCGGGCTGGACGGGATGGGGGCGGGAAGGTGGCGGTGATGCCGGAGAAGGGGAAGGGAGGGGGGGGGGGCTGAGGCCGGCACAGCTCATGGCAGGCACCGCCCCCGCCCCGCCCCGCCCCGCCCCGCCGGGCGCCGGGCAGCCCCGGCAGTGTGGCGAGGCGGGCGGGCAGGCAGCGCCCCGCCGCTCCGCTCCCGGCCCCGCCGCCATGCCGCCGCCGCCCGGCCCCCGCCGCCCCGCCGCCTTCCTCATCCTCGCCTTCCTCACCCTCCGACGGGCGCTGGGCGCCGCAGGTAACGGGGTTGGGGGGGGGGGGGGGGGGAGAGAAGAAGTTTTTCGGGGCGGGGGGCAGCTGTCTCCCCCCCGGGGAAAAAAGTTCGCTGCGGTTTAGCCCTTTTTTTAGGGGCAGCTCTAAGGTGTGTGTGCGTGTGAGGGGGGTGTCCAACCTTGAGGCGTTTATTTCCCTTTTTCTTTATTAATATCAAGGTTGAGGGGTGTGCGGGGGGGGGAGCTCAGCCGCCCCCGGGGCCGGGGGATGCTCCGGGGGGAAGATGCTCCGGCAGAGGGATCCTCCGGGGGGAAGATGCTCCGGGGGGGATGCGGGTTGGCAGCGCCGTTCCCCGCCTCACCGTGCCGCTGGCTTTTTTTTATATATCTATATAATTTTTTTATGTCTGTGTATTTTTGTATATCTATATATTTTTTATCTCTTCTTTTCCCCCTCCCCCCCCCTCCTTGGGAAAAGCAAAACAAACCCACCCAAACCCAGCCGCGTTCTCTTGCGTCGCCAGCTGCGATTTGCCCAGCGGGTCAAATAAGTAATTATGCAGCCTGGATATTATTATTTTTATATTTATTTATTTATAATCTGCGTTTTTATAAACCGAGCTATTGATGGCCGGGCGGCTAAGTGGGCTTTTCCTATGGCTCTTCAAAGTTTCCTGTGCGCAACCCAATCTTGTGATTGAGATGCACTTACATCCAGCCCTTCCGTTGGCAATCCCTGCCACAGACAATAAACAGAGGCACGTCTCTCCTGCTGCCCTCTCTCGTTAGGACTCCCGTGATCAAATTCAGCCTTTCCGCTATATTTTTCCAACCCCCCCCCCCTCCTTGCGACTCGTGAACATCCTCTGCGTCTCGGGACTTTGTCCTTTGTCATCCTCCGGCGGTGGCAAAGCAAAAGTGCCGGTGTTTATCCTCCAGGTATTAAAAAAAAAAAAAGATAAAATAAGATGTCCGCGAATATAGAGCTCAGAAAGTGGAGACCTATAAAGTTTCATGGCTTTTCAGAGGTTGGAAGAGACCGTCACCGTAAGCGCCGGGGCTCCGGTGACGGGCAAGGTTGTCATCCCCGTGGGAACTCGGGAGGAGAGCCTGTCGCTCGCTTCCCGCAGCTTGTGGCGAGGGTTTGAGGACGCAAAAGCGCAAGCACAGATCTGTCTCCTCAGCAGTTAAAAGCGTCTCCTGACAAGCTGATTTTCTAGGAAAATGAACCAAGCCTTCTTTTCTGAAGTGTAATTAAGGTGACGAGGAATTTGGGGGAGGGAGTTTAATTAGATTAATATTTTTTCCGCCTCCGCCGCACAAAGATCCAGTGTGTTTCAGCAAATGGAAAACAGAAATGGCACTATTGACTTATTCAGTGGCCTTGGACGTTGCTGCAGCGGCGTCCTCCAGCCGGGAGGAACTCTGCCTTTTCTGGGAAGGGGGAGCTTGGAGAGCCGGCAGCTGGTGTCCCGCTCGGCGTGTGCCTGAGGGTCCCGTGCCCTGGGGGTGGGCAGCGAGGGGCCCGGAGGCTCGGCATGGCGTGGGATGCTGTGGCTGGCAGGGAACTGGGAAGGCTGGATTAGCCGGGATGCGCTGGGTCAGGGTTTAGCTGTGGCCAAGCAGCCTGGGGATGCTGGGGAGCTGGGGGGATATTGGTTGGGGTGGTGGTGCGGGACCCCCGCACCTGGCTCCATCCCATGCCGTGCTCTTGATTTTTGCGTGCGCTGAGTTCACGCAGGGGTTGAAATGAAGCTGGGCAGGAGGGAGGGAGTGAAGAAGAAAAAAACAAGTTAAACCTGACCAAGCTGGATCGGTTCGAGTCTGGGGAGCTTTCCGAAGGCACGCTGTTAATCTGGCGTATGTAAAAGTGTGTAAAGTTTGTAAGCTGTAGAGCTGTAATTAGTGTTTCTCCAGGAGTGTTGTTTAGCAATTGCATGTGAGGATGCAGAGGAGGGAGCTGAGGTGGGTCCTCACCCCGCCGATAATCCGCTCCCTTCCCCATCTTTGCCTGGTTCTAAGGAGGGAGGGAGAGACAACACCTAGAAAATACTTTTCTCTTTTAATAGCAGAGAACGTACATGCTGTTTGCGTTGGGTTTTGCAGCGGCGGGGAGGGGAGAAGCGTTGTTTTGGATTGGGGTCTGAATCCCAGCAGCGGCGGGCCCACGCGTCCCCAGGACTGTGCTCTCCTCTGCTGCCGGCGGGACCCCAGCTCCCACCCGTGTCCGCCCCATATGGGTCCTGGGGGCTTTGCCGGGCTCCTCGCTGTGCTCTGTTCTGCTTGGCTGTGCTGCTCTCAATAGGAAAACAACTTGGCGCCAGGATTTTGAGCTTGCTTGAGGGCCTTTCCCCACAGATTTTTTGTCACGATCCTGAGGGTGATGCTGACAAGGGCGTTTGCAGACGGTGTGACACTGCCACCCGGCTGAAGGACCCTCCTTCCATCCCTCTGCTCTGCCACCATCACAGGACAACACCTGGGGAGCGAGGGAGGGGGACACTGGCACTGCTGTCCCCCACCGGCATGGGTTGGTGGTGGCAGGAGGCTGCTGTCACCGGGAGCAGATGGCTGGGGGAGAGACGCTCCAAGACCTGTTGCTCCTCAGCAAAGCCTGCCCTCCCAGGAGCCGGGGGCTTCCTCGCTCCAGGCCAGCCCTGTGTGGAAGGATCTGCTCCGGCTTTTTGTCTTCTCCTTTAGCTGCTTGGTTATGGAGCCCTCACCTTCTTGTGAGCTCGCTGTGCGTGTTAGTGGCAGAATGAAATAATGAAACAACAACAAAAAAAAAAAAGGAGAGAAATGGAAAAATACTACTTTAAGGAAGGCAGAATCTCTTGGAAGTGGTAGCTGAGTGGTGGAGGGGGGTAGGGGAGGAATCCAGACTGCATTTTCTCTGTTTAGAAATCAAAAGTGCACCGCTGCTGACCCAGTGAGCAGCTTGGAGAGTCCAGCTGGGTCCTTTATCTCCTGCCCTCTGGAAGGTCCCGTGGGTCCTTTTGGTGCTGTGCATGCGGCTCCCTTTCCATCCCTGTCCTAGCCATACAGGAATTAAAAAAAACAAAACCAACCCCACACTGTATTTCGGGTTAGTTAAGCAAGCCGAGATGATGCAAGGAGCTTGGTTTTGTTTCCATTTCTAGCAGCAGCAGCGCTTTCAAGTCCTCAGCCGTGTGGTTTTTCTCCCTCCTGGCGTGTTTGGGGCTGGTGGGATCCGTTTGCCAGCCCCGTGGGTTATCGGGAGAGTCCGGGAGCTGGGCTTGGCTCTGCTCGGCAAAAGCCCGGACGGAAGGGGCTGTATGGAGTCTGCGAGGAGTTCATTACAGCAGATGTCGGTGCCATAAAGCCACAGGTTCCTGCTGTTTCCTATTCACTTATATCCTCCCCGCTTTAGCGATGCTAATGCGAGCGAAAACATTTGCCGGAGCGAAGGAAAGGGGGGGGGGGGGAGGGGGCATAAATCACCAGCCCATTCCCTCTGCCCCTCTCCTGCCATCCCACCCGTGCGCCTCGCCTCAGGAAGCGGGGAGATTAATACTGGTACAAGGGATGCTCGCTGGCTGCCGCCGGCCCCGTTGTGGCATTTTAAGGCCCATTGCCTCTGATTTTGGCTTTCCTTAATAGGCCCAGCTGTAATTTGCTGTAATCAGTTGTATTGTGCAAGCCACCCCTGCTCGTGAGTCAGAGCGCGGTGGCACCGAGCTGACACAGCCCTGGTCCTTTGGATGCTGGTGGCAGGGGGGGGCTCCGCATCTGGTGGCACGAAGACTCATTCCTCCTGCTCATCGCGGGGAGA
The DNA here is from genome assembly GCF_964199755.1 of Larus michahellis. Taxonomy (NCBI): domain Eukaryota; kingdom Metazoa; phylum Chordata; class Aves; order Charadriiformes; family Laridae; genus Larus; species Larus michahellis. Next base: position 36,620,178 of record NC_133901.1, read on the forward strand.
AGGGAGCTTGGGGGATCCTTCCCTGGCTCTGCCAGAGCTCAGGACCTAAAGAAAATGTTGTGTGAGATGCTTCCCCCCCTGCCCCCAAACCAGAGCCTTTGCGGAGGCCCGGGAGCGGTGAACCGATCGCTTTTGAGTGAGGTGGCTCCACATCAGGCTGGGGCAGCGGAGAAAAATCCCGTATGACCCACGGTGGGGATGCACCAGGGCTGGGAAATGCAGAGCTTTGATTTGGGAGAGGCAAAACAGCCCGGAAAGCTGCTGTGATGGCTGGTTTCACACCCGCCCTGCGAGGGACCTCTCTTGGTGGGGAGCCTGGAGGTCCCCGGCTGACTGCGGCACCCCCCCAGAACGCTCCCGAAATCCTCCCTCTCCCCGTCTCCACAGCCCCGTGGGCTTGGCCGCCGCTTGAATTTTTACTGTCGAGGCAGTTTTGGAGTGTGGGTTTTCCTTTTCTCATCGTGCTGGAGGCCCAGCGCGGAGGGGTGATGTTGTTCTTTGAGGGTTCCAGCTGGGTTTTGGTCCCGTCGTGGAGCAAAAGCCCAAAAAACCCAGGGGCTGCGTGCCTGGGGGAGGCTGGGGAAGGACGAGCAAAGCATCCCGGCTGCGTGGAATATTATTTTTTTATTTTTTGAAGCCTCCTGGTTTTTTGGAGGCCTGACTCACGGCACAGGAATGCGCTGGGCTGGCAGCCCTGGACCTGCTCCTTGGTGGAGGAGAAGAGCCGCCGTCTCCTCCTCCTCCACAGCCCGTTCCCCATCCCCTCTCCTCCCCAAACCGCTGGCCTGGGCTGGTAGCAGCCACATGTTTGCTGAGCTGGGATTTTTAGGGGATTTTTTTTAATCTTATTTTATTTTATTTCATTCCCCCCCCCCCCCCCAACCTTTGCTTTTTCGCATAGGGGGCTGATTTTTCGGGGGGTTGGGGCAGCTCGGAGGGTCGTCGGCCTCAGGGTTGCGGTGGCTGGTTGGAGGGGAGGGAAAGGCAGAGCCAGCCCCGAGATCAAACGCCAGCCGGGCTGGGAAAGGCTGGGCGAAGCCACGCTGGAAAACGAGGGAAGAAAGGGAAGGGAAGCAGGAATTATTTAGCGCGGGGCTTGCTCCGGCGTGCCCTGCCTGCTGCCTTTAATCTCCTGCGAGTCCCTCCCCGCTCGGGTCTCCTCCACTGCCTTTGGTGGCTTCTCCTCGACCTCCTGGCTCGGCTCAGCTCCTGGGGGGGCTGTTCCCCATTGCAGCCAGCTTCCCCAGACCCACGCTGGTGGCTTGCATCTGGGTTAGGGGCGTGTTGAAATCCCTGGGGCGGTGGGTCCTCTTCTTCCTCCCCCAGACTGGGGGTCCAGGGGCTGCTCCCTGGTGTGACCTGGGGGGGTGTTGAAGCTGCAAGCCTTGACCCAAACTCCTGGTGTCTGGGAGTGTAAACCTTGGGGTAAATCTGGTAAAGGGAGTATGATGACCAGTTTGGCTCCCCATGTTTCTCAGCGTTGGGCTCCATGGAGAAATTCAGGTGGGGAAGGGGTGGTGGTGGGGGGAAAGCCTGTAAGCAAAGCGAGCCACGTGCCACTGCGATGCTCAGCAGCAGGCAGGGTGTCCTACAGCTCAAAAAAGAAGAAAGTGTTTTCATCTTTGGTGTGGACCCTGCTTCCCATCTTCCCTCAACCCACAGGCCTGGGCTCTGCCAGGTCCCTTGCCTTGCCTGGAGCATCCTTGGAGGCCACTGCATCTTCCCTCCTCCTGCTTCAGCCCCTCTCCGGAGGGGAATATGGCCAAGCACTCGCTCCTTTAGGTACTGGGAAATATCCCCTTTCCTGCAAATACATTGCTGACCTCGCTCTTTGCTGCGAGGAGGAGGAATTACAAGGCTGCGGAGCCCACCTGGGGCACATGGATGGGGACGGCAGGCTGTGGTGGTGGTGGCGGCCCAGGACTCCCAAAGCTGAGCCGTGACCATGAGACGAGGTTTCTTCCTGGAGCTGGATTTGTGCAGGCAAAATATTTATTGAGAGACGCATCCCATTGCCTGCCACACAGGGCTGGGTCCGAGTGGTTGGACTGGCATAATCCCCCAGGATCTGAAAAACAAATGTTTTGAGCCGTTTTTTCCCCCCCTTTAGTTTTGTGTGTTGTTTAAGTTAAAGGCAGTGGGGTTATATTTGATTTTGGGGGGTTTTTTGGGTTGGTTGGTTGTTTTTTTTTTTTTTGCTTTGAGTGATGGAAGACACAAGTTGAGACGCTTATTAAAGAGCACTATACCTAGTTAGACAAGAAGAAAATGGAGCAGAGCTCTAGCTTCAAACTCTGAAGCTTTTCTCTGCTTGCATGTGGGGTCTGGGCTGTCCCTTTCCCTGGCGGAGTGAGTCCCATCAGGTGGGGAAGAAGACCTACATAGATTTGCAGAGCATCTTCGGGGACCTCTTTCTCCACCTCCATCCCTTTGCCCTGCAAGTCTGACCAGCAGCAGCCCACAATACATGTATATACCCAAGTACAGCACAGCTGCCCTCGCTTCTCTGCCTCTCTTATTCCTAAAAAAGCCAGGAGGAGGGAAGGGGCTTGTTTGCACCACAAGCGATCCCTTCCCTGCCTGAATACCCAGGGCTGCCAGCGTGGGCTGTGCTTCTAATCGGTACCAAACCCTCATCAGGCCAGACACAAAACTCAGGTCCTGGCATCTCTCGTGCTCCCGGGGGGGTCCTGCCCGTGTGGTTTCTCTAAAGGTCCCACGAGTAGCCTCTGCTGCCCCCCGGCTCCCCACCTTCACAAGCCTGCGCCAAGTGCGAAAGCCGAGGGATTGTTTCCCTTTGAAAGAGCGTGGAAAATCTCATTTTGAGGCGTTTTAATGCGTATTAGATCCATCTGCCTTTTGAGCGGAGGCCACCGTGGGAGGAGAGGCGAGGACCGCTGTGTACAGATACCCAGTGCCCAGGTGGGATCTGGGGCTGTGATGCTGTGGGAAGCATCCTCGTCCAGAGGATCCGTGCAGGTGGATAGCACGGGATGCTAGACAGGAGCAGGGAGAGGGTAAATCCATAAAACTTCCACAGAGGTGGAGAAATGCTCTTGGTATTGATGTCACTGCATGGAGGTGCAGGATTGTTCTGGATGCTTTGGCTTGCCCTGGCGATGGATTCGGCACACCTCGATGTATTGAACCAAACGGCCCCCAGGCACAGGCGAAATGTGCACGAGAGGGTCTGAGTGCAGGCTGGTGCTTGGGAAATCATCCTGTAAGGCACGATGATGCTTCTCCCGCCCCGGTGAAGTTGTGTGGAGATGGACATGGTGGCTGATGAATGATAGGAACCCTGCAAGGCAGAGGGTCACTCCGGGCAGGGAGGTGAGAGCACGGCTGAGAGGAGAGCAAGCTTTTCTCTACCCTGACCTTGTCCTTCCACTCCAGGAGGAAACCTCGTCTCATGGTCACGGCTCAGCTTTGGGAGTCCTGTGCCGCCGCCACCACCACAGCCTGCCGTCCCCATCCACGTGCCCCAGGTGGGCTCCGCAGCCACTCCCAGGGCTTGGGACTTTGTAATTCCTCCTCCTCGCAGCAAAGAGCGAGGTCAGCAATGTATTTGCAGGAAAGGGGATATTTCCCAGCACCTAAAGGAGCGAGTGCTTGGCCATATTCCCCTCCGGAGAGGGGCTGAAGCAGGAGGAGGGAAGATGCAGTGGCCTCCAAGGATGCTCCAGGCAAGGCAAGGGACCTGGCAGAGCCCGGGCCTGCGGGTTGAGGGAAGATGGGAAGCAGGGTCCACACCAAAGACGAAAACACTTTCTTCGTTTTTGCTTTGCGAGTCTTCCCTTTTGCGGAGCGACTCTCCTCCCTGGGAGCTGCCACCAGCCTGGAAATTAGCCCTGGTTGCCCCCTTCTCGCCATGCTTCCTCCTTGGTTGGCAGCGTTTAAATGTCTCTACCTGTTCTCCCCCGCGACTTCAACAGGGAGCAGTGTGGGCTGTCCACCTCTGGCTGGGCTCCTCAGATGTACCCGCACCTCCTGGGGCGGTGGCAGGCCGGAGGGACAAGATGTTGTAAAACAAAACCCAGGCTTCCTGGCTGGGTGGCTTGCGGAGGCGGGAGGCTATTAAAAGGGTTGTGTTGCATTGTATAGCGTGGGAGTTTTCCTTGGGCAGGAGGTTAGAGAGCCCAGAAACTCCTCGGGACAGATTAAAATCGGAGAAGGGACATGTCTGGGATGCAGTGTTGGTGTCTCCTCCTGTCTCAGGTTGCTGTCGGTCAGTGTCCTCAATGCTTTCTAGACTGTGAGGTTTTGGGCTTATCACATATGTGCATGTCCACCCAACGGTGGCTGAAGGCACCGCGAAGGTCTTCAGCAGAAGACCTTGCTTCATTGACCGTCCAGTTTTCCAGCGGACTCGCGTGAAGGGATGTTAGTTCTTCCTTTGGATGATGGTTGGAGAACTGAGAGCAATCGGGATGGAGGACTGGGGCTTCGTAGGTTTTTTTGGAGGTTGGGGTGATCGGCTCTGCCTCCCTGCCATCTTGAGGGGGTCTCATCCCACCCTCGCGTGCTCTGCAAGCGGGGGCTGATCTCCTCTACGTGGAGACCTCACCATCCTACGCTGTCACCTGGCTGCATTATTGGCTCTATCTGTTTGGGTTGGCTTGAAGAACAGAAGGGAGGGTGTTTTCCAGCAGCCAGAAAGTGGTTGCTATTTAAAACAACCAAAAAAAAAAAAAAATGCAGTCTGGTGCTTGCTTTTCATCCATGTAGCCAAGTGGAGCCAAGCAAGTGTCCCCACCCTCACCTGGAGGGGCATCTCTGAAGGCTTTTGCAGGGCCTGCGAGTGAAGCTAGTAATTAGTGCTGGTCATGAGGGTGGGTCTTGCAATGTGGCCGTGCTGTCTGCTGTGGTCTGGCCCGGGGCCATCACCTCCTTTCGGGTGGCCGCTGCCCAGGTGTGGGATCCCAGCAGCCTCCCTCCACCCCTGTTTATCCCAAACAGACTGGGGATGCCGCTCCTCAGGGTGCGGGTGCCTTCGCCTCCCCACCCGCCGCGGCTCTTTCTACAGTTGCTGGATGGTGTTCCTGCGCTGGAGTATTGTTTTGAAGGGTGGTTTGTTTTTTTTTCTTTCCCCCTTGACAGATGGGAAATGTAGAGACGTGCTTAAAATGAAGGCATGGTCCTAAGTCCAATTACATGGCAATTAAAAGCAATCAGTGGTCTGCGTCGCTGCATTGGAGACTAGGTTCGTTTAAGGGAGTTTTTTTCTTCCAGCCTGCCTTGGAGAAGCTTAAATGTCCTGTTTCTTCTGCTTTCTGGGGCCTGACCAGAGGACGTCTTCCTAGAGGGGGTCAAGTATTGCTGAAAATCTGCGTTAGGCTGGAAGAAAGCTGTTCCCCGCGCTCAGGAGCTCCTCATCGGGGCTGTAGCATCCCGACGTGTCTCCATAGGGTCTCCTCTGGGTTGCACCAGTCTATCAGCTTTGGGGCCGAGCCCTCGGTGACACGGTGTCGCTGCTGGGTGCAGCCTGGCTCTGTCAGCATTGCTGGGGCCGTGGGCTAAGGCTTTTTGCTGGAAGGAAGAGGAGGCGGCGATTCGGGCTTCCCTGCCATCCCCACCCGTGCGGTTCCTTTCCTCCTCCTCTGGTCTTCTGGAGGAGACAGATGCCTGCCTTTGGTTGTGGGAGCACGTTTTCCTGGGGGAGGCGCGACACGATGCCCGCTGCCCGTCGTTTTGGCTGCTTTCTGCAGTCAGAAGCCCTGCGAGCGCCTCCTTCCACGCTCCGGCGTCTAAAGGCACTAAAGGGATTTGTTTCAGGAGAGGGGATTTGGCTGCACGGAGCTGCTCGGATGACTGGGGCCCAGAGCGTGATGGAGCCAGGATGCGGGTGGCTGAGGGCTATAAAACTTATTTTCTCCCTCTTTTTTTTTTTTTTTTTTTTTTTTTTTTTTGTTCCACGCGTGTCTATGCTAAGTGATTTGCTGCCGGTGAATGACTAGTCTGTGCTCGGGTGAAGCGAGCAGGGCTGGGACGTGTGGCTGCCGTGGCTTTCCACGTTAAAATCCCGTGGTGCCATGGCCCAGCCATCCCAGCTTCGGATTGCAGGAGTTACAGCCCCCCAGTTAATCCCTGCCTTGGGTACTTTGGCTGTTTTTTATATATATAGACACGTAAGAATACATAAAATATATGATATATATATATTAAAAATATAATTATATATTTTTATATAAACACATATAATATTCTAAATATATATTTTTATATATATAACAAGGTATTGAGGTGCCTATTTCAGACTCTAACATTTAAACACCAAGATTAAAAATGTTGGCTCTGCCCGCAGCTGGAAAAGTGAGATCCAAAAGCTGGGAAGAGGGTTGGGTTTTCATTTGGGCTGAGCGGTGACTAACAAGGGTTGAGGGTTTGTTGGTTTTTTTTAATTTTTTTAATTTTTTTTTTTTTTAAAAACAAATGCTTGGGATAAACTGGTTATGCAAACTGGGGCAAAATGGGCAGGTTCCTTTGTAGTTTACAACAAAACCCCGGGAGTTTGGGGCGTGTTGGGGCTGGTCCCGCCGGGGATGGAAAAACCCCACGCGCCGGCGTTGCAGATGGGGTCCCAGCCCATCAGGAAGGATCCCGGGGGGATAAGTGTTAGGGAAAGCCACAGGTTACTGCAAGGCTTCATCTATCCAGCTAAAACCCTGAGTAACGCCAATCCGAAAGACACAACGGGTCAAAAATAGATTTTTTTTTTTTTTTTTTTAAAGTGTGGTTTTATAATACCTGCTGGGAGGAATTCATGCTGCGCTCGGCGCCAAGAAACTGTCAGGCTTGCTGGTCCTGTGCTGCCGAAAAAGAAAAATAAATATATATATAAATTTGGAGGATCTTTCGGGGTTTTTTGCGGCGGCCGGGAGGATGGTGTGGGGCACGCAGGCGCGCCAGCAATGCTCGGCATGCTTTGCAACGGCAGTCGGGCTCGCAGACCGCAGGGCTTCTGGTTTCTATCACAGCCCGGGCTGCTTTTGGCCGGGGGCATCCATCCATCCACCCATCCATCCCATGGCCCTCCCAGGCTCCGGGAGGCTCCTCTCGAGCGCAGTGCTTTAAGAACACCAGGAAAAAGAAGCGGGCGCGAGGGGCCTCCTGAATTTTTAACTTCATCCCGGGATGCGGGCTGGGGGGAGGCGACGCCGTGCTTGTCGGTGAAGGCGAAGTAATGCTCCGTAAAAATCCCCTCTCGCCGTTTCCCGACGGATCGGTCCTCTGGGCTGAACAAAAACCAGCTTAGGCTGCCGTCGTCTCTTTGCGGAGAGAAGGCTGGCTGCTGGATGAAGCAGAAAATTAGATGAAAACTGCCTAACAGGAAAAGAAGGGTGGGTTTTGCACACGAAGAAGGAGGTGAAGTTGCTGCTTAACCCTGCTGCCGGCCGGTGCCTGCCCTTCGAGCATCCTCTGAGCACTGGTACCCTGCAGTGCCTTAGCATCCGTTTCCCCGCATCCCTGACCCTGCATCCAAAGGCCTCGTTGTTTCTGTCTTGTGCTAGTGGAGAGGGATGAGGGTGGAGTCTCCAGCAGGGTGGCTTTTCGGTGCTCCCTGGCCGGCTGGGGAAGGCAAAGTGGGGGTTTTTTTTGTTGTGTATCCCCCTTTTCGTCTCCATATCCCACTGACACAGTGGCTCTGTTTCCATCGGTATTTACGGACTGGCTCTAAGGGCACGCAGCAGATCCAGCCGGGATGTTAATGACCCCAGCATGAAATAGCAAAGCCCACTTCAGTGGTCTCAGCTGAGGGGTTTTTTTTACTGCAGCCTCTCCCGCTCTGCCCGTGCCCATCCCCTTCCCTTGGAGAGCCATGGGGAGGATGCCAGCACCATTTCTTGCTTAAAGAGAGAAAAGAGCTTGGGATTTGTGTGCCTATGGGAAGGAGAGCGTGTGCGAGCCTATGGAAAGGATAGCCGGGGCCGGGGGGAGAATGCAAACCATATGTTTCTGCGAGGGTCGAGTTGCAGAGCTAAAACTGGTGGGGAAGCAAAAGAAGCCGGAGTCCTGCCGCTTGCGCACCAGTAGGTATCCGGTGTGGCCTACCAAAGGACGGTTTTAAAAGTTAACCCACCCTAAAAGATGATTTGGGTCGCTCTGCGGTGTCACTGGTGTCCTGCCTTTTTAGGGCTTGGGTCCAGGACTGTTTCCAAGCCTCCCATAAATAAGCGGCAGGGATGCTGGGAAGAAGCTTGCCCCGAGTTCCTGGCGTTCGCAAGTTCTGGTAGGAAGGCAAGGGAGAAAACTTCATGGAGGGATGGGAGTGCCCGCAGCTTGCTGGAAAAGCAAGGCTGATGTTGTGCCGTGCACCAGGGCTGTCTCCTTGCCTTCCCCTTCCAGCTGCAGAGGGGAGAGTCAGATGAAAAGATCCATTTTCCCTTTTCAGAGTGGAAAAAATGATGTGGAGGCAGCCCGGAGAGTTGTACAGGCTTCAGACCTGAGCGTTGTGAACTGGATTGAAGCGATTTTTAGAAAGAGATCTGAAAACAGGGGGGGAGCGGCGAGGTCCCATGGCAAACTTTTTTTTTTTTTTTTTTTTTTAAGCTGGGAGACATCTTTTGTTTCCAAAACTAAAGGCATGGAGACAATATCTGATTCCCCGACCAGCTCTCCGGAGCTGTTTGCAACCTGCCAGCTTGGTAACCATCTGCTCGCCGCCCGCGGGGACCGTGCTATATATACGGGAGGCAGGAGGAGAGAGACATTGCCGTGTGCCCCCACCCTGGGACAGCCGGGGGCTCCAGCCCCCCCGCAGGAGGGACCACGGGGTACAGCATCTCCTTGGCCCCTGCACCAAGAGGAGCTCCTGTGCCGAAGATACCAAAAATCCCGATGGATTTTTCTTTTGGCTGCCTGGCTTATTTGGGATTGGGGTTTTTTGTTTGTTTGTTTGTTTGGGGGAGATTTCTTTTTTCAGCTTGATTTCCCAAAAAAAAAAAAAAATCCAGACTTTTTTTCTTTTGCAGTCATGCTGTTCGTGTGTCTGCAGCCCTCCCCCTCTTTGACTCAGAAGTAGACATCTCGCAATTAAGCGCCTGCCTGATTAGGAAATTAACAATAAAGTAGTTGTGTTTTTTTATCTAGGCGAGCTGGTCGGCCAGTGAGAGGGATCTATTAATATCCCACTAAAAAAAAAAAATACCCAACAACATAACACTTGCCACCTACTATTGGGGAACACAAACGCCACGTGGGCGTGAGCGTTTTGAGCAGCAGATCTATGGGAAAGGAGGGTTTGTTCTGCTCTTTCTGGGGCCATGTCCTTTGAGCTGAGATGGGGTACCCCAAAATAGATGAAGAACTGAGGGGGGAAAAAAAGTTGGAAGAACCTTGGGCAAGGCGCGAGAAGCGCTGAAGGATGGCTTCAGGTCGTGGCAAAAGACACTTGTTGGCAGATGACCTTTAATTGTTGGGGAAGGAAATGGTCCTTCCCTAATGATGGTTGAGCGGCTGAAGGGGAAGCAGGAGGAGAGCATCCCACACCTGGGTCAGCTGGAGAGAGACGGGGATGGGGATTCCTCATAGCCTACATGCATGCTGTGGAAGAGTCTCTGGGGTGAGGTGACGAGGCGTGTTGGACGTGTAAAGGGGGGGGTTCAAAAGACAATTATGTAAACTGTGGGGTCTAAAGGCTGGAGGAGTTTGGATTGTCGTAGACCTTTGGGTCAAGGGTATTCTGCAGCTTTGGCTTTTCACATTTTTGGGGAGCGGCTCTGTGAAAACAGAGCGTCAAGGGGAAAGATGGGGGGAAATAGCATAGAATCACAGAATGGTTTGGGTGGGAAGGGACCTTAGAGCCCACTCAGTGCCACCCCCTGCCCTGGGCAGGGACACCTCCCACCAGACCAGGCTGCTCCAAGCCCCATCCAACCTGGCCTTGAACCCCTCCAGGGATGGGGCAGCCACAGCTTCTCTGGGCAACCTGGGCCAGGGGCTCACCACCCTCACAGCCAAGAATTTCTTCCTCAGATCTCACCTAAATCTCCCCTCTTCCAGTTTAAAACCGTTCCCCCTTGTCCTGTGGCTCCCCTCCCTGATCAATAGTCCCTCCCCAGTAGAATCATAGAATGGTGTGCATTGGAATGGACTTAAAGGACCTTAAAGGGACCTTAGCATCTTCCTGTTGGCCTGGTGCCAGTTGCTTCTGCAGGTCCTGAGGGTCTCTGCAGGGTTTGGTCTGGCTGGCAGTTGTCCCTGCAAGTGCTGTAACAAACCTGGCCCTTTGTCTGCTGGCAGGATGGCCTCCTGGCTCGTCCCAACCGAGGTGCCCAGGAGATGCTTTAAGCCGAGTGGCTTAAAGTGGTCCAAGAGGTCTCTTGGGTGGTGAATTGAGTCCTCATGCTATTGCAGAGTTCCCTGGTTTTTAAACCATGTTATTTGCAGAGACGGTGTCTTAATGCAGTGCAGAAGGCGGCTTGAGAAACCATGAAGAGGTTCTCAAGAAGGTGGTGAAAATGCGAACCTGGAGTCAGGAAAGCAAAAGTGTGTTTTCTTCCAGGACCGGGATGTTTATTCTAGATAAAACACAGATGCAGAGAGATGGCATCCCTTTTAATTTAAAAAAAAAAAAAAAAAAAAGCAACTCTATTTTGAAGCTGCTGAGAATGTGATTGCCCCTTGTGATGTTTCACAGCTGAGATCATTTCCGTCCGTGTTAATCCACTCTGGAGGTTTTAGTCTGTATGGGTGAGCTCAGAATCTGAATTTTTACAGGGAAGGCGGGGGGGGAGAATCTCAATCATTCTGGACCAAAAAAAGTAAAATAAAGGTATGAAGAAGCATCGGCGAACAGAAGACTTTCAGGTTTCGGGGTGAATGGTGATCCGGAGCTGCTCCGCTGTCACTGTGACTTTGCACACACAGGGAAGTGAAAGAAGGACAAATGCGGAGCGTTTGCTAGAAGAACATGAGCGAAAAGCTGGGAGGAATTACTCTTCTCTTCAGAAAGAGGTATTAGGCATTATTTTTGGAGTAATTAAATTTCATGAGTGCTTATTTAGAAAGAATTTTAGTCTGTTCACTGTATTACAGACTTTTGGAGGAGGCTGCCTCTGGGAGCAGCTGAGACTCGGAGCAGGGCTTTAATTTCAGTGGTGTATCAGTGTAATAGCATTGTTTATAAGCTTCTGTAGCCACATGAAAGCAACGTGGCATTATCCTGGTTGGTCCTAAAAGCAGTGAAGCAGCCAGAAGAGGCCTGATTACAGAGCAGCAGCTCTTTCTTCCCATCACTACAAAAGAATAGACAATAGAAACCAGGATCCAGTTTTAGCTCCGGTAATGCAATTGCCCTCCTTCTGGTGGTCATGTCACATGCTTGCCTGAGTAATTCCCATCCTTGTTCTGCCTGGAAAACTGGCCTCGGAGGGAGGGAGGAGCGATGGTTTGGGCTGGGAGATGCTGGGATCCAGCGCCTGGGTGCAGGCTGGTGGAGATGGGGCCGTGGGTAGACCTCGGCCGAGGCACAGAGCTGCAGATCTGGGGGAAGGTGGTGGCCCTCAATGTCCGTGGGGACGGCGGTGCTGGTGGGTGGCTGGTTGGGAGGTTGTCACCCCTAGAAACGGGGGAGCAGTTTGGCTGGAGCCGGGGGTTTAGCTTGGAAGACTTGAGCCTGAGGCGTTGGAAGAGGAGCTTGCAAAAGCAGCTCTGCGGTCACCGCTTGCTCCTGCCATAAGCTTGTCATCCGTGCCCGGGGCGGGTACTAAGGAAATATGGAATTTTATTAATTTTTTTTCCTTCAAGAACAACTAACTGGACCTGTGGGTAGCTGCAGGACATGGGGGGCAGCCGGGAGCTGCACCACCTCCCTTATGGCTGTGGTTGCTGCTGGTCAGGTTACTATATAGCTGATTCTCCTGTCCTCCTTACCTGTCCTGCTTCTCGCCTTCCTAAGGTGGTCTGGAAATAGGACAGGGGTTTGTTTCCAGCTGGTTTCGTGTCACTTGGCGTCCTCAGCTTGGGGCGATCCTCATGGGATTTAACAAGTGAACCTAAGGGAGAAGGTGGACCCCTCAGAGGTTGTGCTGCAAACTCCCATTGTCGCACAAGGCGCGGAGAAAACGCCAGTGGAGTTATTTCCTTAAAAAAAAAAAAAAAAAAATCAGCTACAAATGACAGCCAGCTTGTTTTGGGTTGGGAAATACGGCTCTTTGGGATGGGGAAAAAAATGGTACAGAGAAACCCGCAGTGGAAACCTCATGGCTCTTTGTGCCTGGGACAAAGAGTTGGCTTGGAGTTACAGGGAAGAGCAGGAGCAGGGCTGCGGTGGGGAAGGTGTTGTAAGACGGGTATTGGGACCTGAACATAGTGTGTGTGTGTCGGAGGGGGGGTAAATGGGGCCATAGTGCGCAAATACATTGTTGGGGATGATTGAGGATGCTGGCCCTGGGGGAGAAATCTTTCACCAGCCTGGTAGTGGTACGGATGCTGATTTTTTTTATTTTATTCCCCCCTTACTTCTCTGCAGCTTTAAACGCCCAGAAGACAAACTTTCCCTGGATGCCTTGGTGGCAGGAGGTGGGCGCTCGGCATCGGCATCCTCCTGCTTGTCCCCTGGGCGCGTGGGTCTGGCATTAGCCGCCACGCTGCCTGTTCGGCGGCCGAGCCCCAGGCCTGCTGCCACCCCCTCTCCTCCCCCCCAGCCTTTGGCCTCTGGGCTTTTTTAACCTTTATTTTCCCCCTGCTCGTTCTGTTTGCAGTTAGGAATACCTTTTATGCGCTGAAGACTTATGGTTCAGCCTGAATATGTTATCAGTGCGGTGTCTGATAAGTTTTCTGCCTCGAAGCCCTGGGGAAGCGCCTGTTCAGGGTCGCTGCAATAGATTTTCCTCCTCTTTCCCAGCTGCCTAAGAATAGTGTGATTTTTACTTACTCCTTAACTGAATGGAATTACTTCCACCAGTGGAAAGAAAAATGCACATCCTTGCCAGCGTTGTCCGTAAAGGCTTGTGATGCCTCTCCCTGCTTTTATAAATTCGTAAATGGGTGTCAGGATGTGCTGTTAGGAAGGAATAAATCTCTGATTATTCGGACAAGCTTGGAAGAAGGTGGCAGGGGAAGGATGGAGGGTTTGTCTCGGTGGGCTGTGGAGCTGGTGGCCCGGTCTCGGATGTGGAGGTGGTTGAGCGGGGTGGTGGTGGAGAGGCGTGATGGTTTCATGGGGATGGTGTAAAGGGCAAGCGGTGGAGACACCAGGGCATTGGGTTTTGTGAGAGGAGAGATGCTGAAGCATCCCTTGAACAGGCTCGTGATGGGGCTTGGCATTGACCATCCTCTGCCAGCTGCGGGAACCCAAAGAGAAGGGTTTTTCCCCAAGCTGGCATCTTGCTGCTTCCCTTCCCACCCTGCTCCTGGGTTTGTTGGTGGGATGCGGTTGCAGTGCTGGGGTTGAGGAGAGCCTCCCCAGGACCCGCTGCGTGTGGGGTGTGGGTCGGTGGGCCGTTTGCTTGGTGATAAATGAATGTCTCGACCACCCTTTGGAAAGTGCCTGGGGCAATTTGTCGTTTAAAATGGTGTCCAAGTGGGCATTTGGGGCAGCTTTTCCCGGGCAAAGTGAGGATGTGGCACTTCTGGAGCAAACCCTGCCCAAGCCCCCGGCACTCAGGAGCTAACACATATGTGGTGGGGGCTTGTGCCACCCTCCTGCCCCTACAGGGAGGGTGCTGCGGGGGTCCCCGCTGCAGTTTGGTAGGCAGGAGGAGATGCCGCATGGTGTTGAATGCTGAGCATCCATGGAAGCAGCCGTGTGTGCATTCCAGAGCCTGCAGCTCCCCTTTCAAGCTGTAATAGCCAGAGCTGAGAGAGTCAATCCATATCTATTTAAAGCACTTCAATAAATAAAGATACTAAATAAAATCACAGCAGCCCCGTAGTCTCTCCCTGCTTCCGGGGATTTCTCCTTTTCCCCCGTGTTTGCCTGCAGGTGCATCTTAAAGCAAAGGTGGGGAAGGGATGGGGGCTCTCAGGACTCTCTTAGTCTGGGTGGATGGACCCCCACATGGGTCTGGAGCTTCATGCCGAGCTGTGCCTCCAGCAAGCAGCAGCCCTGTCCCACGGGCATCTTCAGGGTGACAGGGACACCGGGATGCGTCGAGCTCCTTTCACCACCCCAAATGATGACAGTGAGGGGGGTAGGGGGGACACAGACATGTTTTCTTACAGACACGTTATTAACGGCAGTTCCCATTGCCTTCCCCACTCCCGTGGCGTCTGCCCTGGCTTTTTTTCTGTGGCAGGGAGGTGACAAGCGGGAAGTGTCTTTGCAAGCCCTCTGTAATGCTAATGGGAGCTGCAGGTTGGCCTCCCCAGAGGTTTTTTTTGGGTGTTCCCCAACCCCCACCCCCCCTTCCCAAAGACTAACCAAGGAACACTTGTTGAAGGATAAAATTAAAAAGCCCATGGCGGTTTATTTTGAGGACAGCGTGTTTGCTTTCACATCATGCTGGAGGGAATAGCTCTGCTACTGTCAGCAAATAAATAAAATAAGAGCTTTGTTTTAAATTAGACTTTCTTCTGGTAGCTAATTAGGCGAGCTGATACCTGCAGTTGCATTACTGAGGCACCGACTGTACTGTGCATATTGGAGGCATATGGCTGGTGTCGGCAGCTTCTAAACTTCATCAGCCCCCTATTTATTACATTTTTTTTTTTTTTTAATTGAATGCAAATTCCTTGGGGGTCTGACAGCATCAACCGTGTCCTCCTTGGGTGGATGCCCATGAGGCCGGGGTGGAGCCAAGGGCTGCTGGGACTCGGCTGTCTGTGGCAGCCATGTACCTACAGCACCATGCGGCCAGCACCAGTTCACCACGGGTGCTGGTGTGATGCTTTCCAGCCACTCTGGGGAAAGGTCTGGGTTCCTAACTGCAAAAAAATAACCACTTTGAAGCTCTTTTTTGGGGGTCGGAGCATCCAGCCCCCATAAGGGAGGGAGCTGAAAGCGCCGGGCTGGAGCCATGGCTCCTGTCCCGCCTGGCAGGAGGGAAGCCATCAGCTTGGCTTTCACCTCCTTTCCTTCTCCCCGCTGTTATTAGGCTGCTTGAAGATCCTGTCGGTCCTGTTGGTAATGGAGATCAGCCCGCGGGCAGCTCTAGCACCCTCCCCTCCTCACCAGGGAGGAAGGCTCTGGGGGGGCCAGTCCTCCTCTCCATCCCGCCCTAGGGGCTGCTCCCATCTTGTGGGGGTCCACAAGCTGAGCCCTGAAGGTCTTCAGCTTTTTTTTTTTTTTTTTGGGGGGGGGGGGCAGAGGGGGGTTGGGGGGGCAGGGAACAGCTCCCAGCCCTCACCCTGCATCTTGATGGGTGGGAGAGCTGCCTGCCAGCCAGGGTGGAGAGAGGTGGCTCTCCCAGGCTGTCACCTCATGTCCCCCAGGCCCGTGCCCTGGGCTTTTCCCAGGGGGATCAGCCCAGCCCTGGCTCCTCACTCGCTTTTTATTTATTTATTTATTATTTATTTAAATATTTTTTTTTTGCCTTTGGAGCCGGCCTACCCAGGACTTGACTTTATGGGGCAATTAAAGCAGAGCAATTATCCCCCCGGCATTATTACACGGCCCTTGTGCAGAGGCGGTGGGTGCTTCCGATCCCTCCGGCCACCCCGGGAGCGATTCAGCTGGAAAAAAAGTGTCTCCGTTGAAAGCAGACCGAGCCTTAGTCACCCACCCTGGCCATGGCGAGGTGGGGGGGGGCTTTCTTCTTCCTCCCACCCGCCTCCTCCTCCTCCTCCTGGAGCTGTGGCAGGGGCAGCCCCCATCCCACATTCCTCTCCGGCAGGAGATAAGGATCCTGTCTGGCGCCGGGGTTTCCACTGCAGCTCCCTGATTATCGGCAGGCGCCGGGGCAGAGCCCCAGGCACCAGATAAGGAGGGATGGGGAGGGGAGGGGGCCCCGAACCCCCCACCGCCACCACCACCACCACCGCTCTTAGAAAACTGTTAACCCCACTGAAAAGTTAGGCTGTGGTTGTTTTTTTTTTTTTCTATTGTTTTTTGCCTTTTTCTGCGGCCTCGTGGCTGCCTGTAGGGATGGAGAGGGATAAAGGGAGAAGATGGCCTGAGTTGTGCAGCTCAGGTCATTGCTCTTCCATCTTTGCTCAGCAATAAATTGCCTCCCTGTGCAGCGCTTCGCCTCCTGTCCATGGCCACGTTGAGGTTTTGGCACAAGGACACACCACGATGGTGCTCTCCTCCCCTGGCAGACGGGACGTGCATGTCCGACATCACGCGCAGTGGTGCGGCAAGCTCTGCGTTGCATGGGACATTGGCCATGTCGCACGCTTGCCCTGCTAGATGTTGCACTGCACGTTTTGGCCTTCCCTGTCCCCTGCTAACCCCTTACAGGGCATGACTTGGCCTTCCCTGTCCCCCACTAACCTCTTGCATTGCATCTCTCGGCCTTGCACGTCCCCCACCAGCCCCTTGCGTTGCACGTCCCTCACCACCCCCTTGCGTTGCACATCTTGGCCTTGCACGTCCCCCACCAGCCCCTTGCATGGCACATTTTGGCCTTGAACGTCCCCCACCAACCCCTTGCATGGCACATCTTGGCCTTGCACATCCCCCGCCAACCCCTTATGTGGCCTGTCTTGGTCTTCCCTGTGCCACTCCAGCCCCTTGCGTTGGATGTTTTGGCCTTGCACATCCCCCACCAGCCCCTTGCGTTGCACATCTTGGCCTTGCTCATCCCCCACCAACTGCTTGTGTGGCCTGTCTTGGTCTTCCCTGTGCCACTCCAGCCCCTTGCGTTGCATGTTTTGGCCTTGCACATCCCCCACCAGCCCCTTGCGTGGCACGTTTTGGCCTTGCATGTCCCCCACCAACCCCTTGCGTGGCACATCTTGGCCTTGCACGTCCCCCACCAGCTCCTCAAGCTGGGCTTGGCCAAGGTGCCCTCTGAGTTACAGGGCAGGGTTCTTTATCAGTTGGGTGAGCTCACAAGCAGACGAAAGCTCTTATCACCCTTGTGTCCCGGCTGTGGCATCTCTGTATGCAATTAAACCCCACGTGTCTCCTCTCTGCCAAGGAATCTGGAGGCAAAGGAAGAGGCTTATCTTCCTGATGGTGGCTGGAATGCTCTTGCAGCCCAAAGGCATTTCTCTGCTGTGCTAATGCTGAGATCTGGGGAAAAAAAAACATGGAGTTTTGCCCTCTCTTTTCACTATTAAGCTTATAAATAACAGTGCAGCATCCTAGGGAGGGGTGGTGGGGTTTAGTTTTTTTTCTTAACTTTTTTTCCTCCTCCAAGTGCAACTCTGGGCTGATATCCCAGGAATGTGATCTCTTGCGCTCATAAAGCCAGCTTCTGGCCTCCTCCTTTCTCCCCTTTCCTTCCCAGGCATTAAAGAGCCAGGCCTTGGGGATGAACTGGTGGGATCTTGCATCCACTGGGATGTTCCGTAACATACAGGGCCTCTGGTTTCCGGTGTGATGAATCTTTAATGTTTGATGCTCTTCCTTGGGGTGAACATTAAAGAGAAATGACCACCACCACCACCAAATAAAAAAAAAAAGGTGCTTTTTGTTTTTAGTGGGGAGAGAGAAAGAAGGAGCGGGAAAAAGCTGAAATGCAATCGTTTTTTATGGCTTCCTGGAAGGGCTTGGATGTGGGTTGGACAGCAGTGGCTCAGGAGCAGAAGGAGTAGATAGCCCCATGATTGTCTGCCTACTTGCATCTTTCCCTTTCAGGTCGTAAATATAAAACCACTACTTGAAAAACAAAAAGCTCGTTAAGCTGTCAGCGGGCTCCCTCTTGGAAGGTCGTAAATGTGTCTCTTAGCAGTGGCTTTCATTCCTGTCTGGTCTGGGGCTTAGGCACTGGGTCCCCCACTGGGCTGGAGGGAGGTCACTCCCCATTGGGACACCAGTAGCTGGTGGGGGGGCCTTGACCCCACTAACGAGGGGAGTAAGATCCCACCACCAGACATCTGAGGCTCCCCATCCATTCTTGACCCATGCCTTGGTCTTCCACATGGACCTTGGAGTATCACCTCTACGGTGGTGCTCCATGGGGGTGAAGCACAAACTGCACAGGCTGGTGTGTTACTGCTCACGTGTTGGTGCAGAGTCAGGGTCATCTCTGCCGGCCAGGGCCTGTGGAGCATTGGCTTCTCTTACAAAGCTTCTGGTAGGCTGATAAAAGACAATAAAATATTTTAAATTACGTTCAGGCTTGTGATAATGGTGAGCTGGGCCTAGGCTGAAGGGGAGAGCACGGTGGAGCACGATGGAACATCTCTGCCAAGTTCTCTCCGAGCGCGGTTGGGTTTACGGTTGTGTTGGCAATGACGAGCGGTGGCCCTCGTTGACTGTCCTGCGGTGGGGGACAGGCGCCGCAGGCAAGGGCACAGACTCCTGCCTCTGCACCACCTCATTGATTTTTATTGCAAACAGCTCGGCTCAGCTCCTTGCAACTTGCTGAGGCGGGCGTTAGAGAGGATTCGAATAAACAGCCCAGCAAACAGCAGAGAGGGGGAGGAGGTGGCAGTGAAGAACGTCCTGTTGCCTTCTCCTGGGAGACGGGCTACAAAGGAGCAGCCAGGAGCATCAGCTGGTCTTGTGGTTGACCTAAACGCAGGTTGTTCTGGGATGTCTCTTGTTCTGGTGGGGGTTTTCCACTGTCTCTGGCTGCATTGCAACGAGGCAAAACAACCTTGGAGATCCTTTCCATGCCCTGGTGAAGAGGTTGGATGTGGGGATGGAGAGGGAGGAGATGTGAAGCAGGTGGCTGTGGTGATCCATGGACATCAGACAGCTACCATGGGTGCAGAAGGAACCCATCCTGGTGTGGAAAGGATCTCAATACTTTATGGCCTGTTTTTCTTCCAGAGAGCTCTTTTCCACACCGAGAATAAGGACGCCCATCCCTGTGATCTGTTTGTCATTTAGGGCCCCAATATTTTTTCTCTTCGTTACACCATGTGCTGAAAATGCAACCGCTCTCGCATTAACATCTAATTAGCAGCAGCTAAAAAAAAAAAAACAAAACCAAAAAAAAAAACCCACCAAAAAAGTGCCTGAAACAGGAGGAGAAAAAAAAGGGCGAGAAATTAAAGATGCAAAAGACCTGTTAGATCATCTGGCCCTTCCTTTGGGATTGTTTCGGAGGTGTTTTGTCCAGTCTTGCTCAAAAGTCTCCAGGGCCATTTTACCGCTTCCCTCCCAGGGCATTTCATTGTGTATTGAGAGAAACCTTTATAAATGTAAAAGCTTTATACAATTGAGGTAAAAGAAACAGATTGAGTCATTGTATTGTTCTTTGTAATCAGCTTTGCTTTTCATTAATTTCCTCCCCAAAGCCTTATTTAGGCTGGGAATTTGAAAGAAAAAGCAGGGAAACAGCACATGGGAGGGATGGTGGGAACAAGGGACGGTGGGAAGGGGCTGCCCGGCTCCGGTGTGCTCGCCCTCCTCGCCCCCACGGCCTGGATGTGTTCAGACATCTTCAGGAGCCGCTCTGCCTGCTCGCTGGGCCAAATTTAGCTGGGGTGTTGCACGCTGGGGATCAGTTCGGTGCTGTCGTTGTCCCTTCTCAATAGGGTCTAACTCGTCTGGGCAGCCGCTTGCTGCCGTAGCCTTTTAATTTCGCTTTTTTTTTTAAAGATGGCAAGTAATAGCACAAAAAAAAAAAAAAAAAAAGGCTACAGGGGGGCATCAGCCGGTGCAAAGAGGAGTGAAAATCAAGGAACAAAATAGGACTTGCTGCTGCCGTGGCTCGGGGTGCCGGGGTATGGGGTTTGTACCCTTTGGGGTAGGGCGTGCAGCGACCTGGGTTTGGGCACGCGGCATCCTATGGCTCTCCCTGACACATCAGAGGCTTTTTCTAGTGGTGTGCTCTGGGTGAGGCTTCTTTAACTACACCTCTATATCCTCCCGTATCCCACTGTTTTTACTTCTTTAACCTTGCCAGCCTGCCGGATAATTTTTTTCCTTTGAAGCGCCTTGGTTCTTTCCCTTCCCAAGCCACTGTCCTTCTTCCTCTGATATTTTTTTTTTTCTTTCCACCTCCCTGTTTTTCTCCCTGACATCCCCATTCTCATCCCTAATTTCTCCTTTTCGCTCCCCAAGCCCCCTGTATCTTGCCTTGGCGCTCTCCAAGGGGAGATGCTCCAGATGCTGCCAACATGGGTGGAAAACACCCCAAAAGACATGTCCTTGTCCTTCCTGCTCTTGTGAGCCATGAGCACTCTCGCCCTTGGCCCTCACTGGTCCTATATGCCGCTGCCCACGTGTCCGCGATGGGAAATGAGCAGCGGGCGCCAGACGCTGCACAGCTCGGTCCAGCGCCCCACTGGCTTTAATCCTCCCCGCCGGAAAATACGAGATGCTAATCCTGGGCTCTGCCAGGGCAAAGGAAAAATACGTCTCTGCCTGTGGAAGAAATGTGGAGGAGATGGTTGGGTTTTTTTTTTTTGGAAGGGGGGAACTGGGGTTTGCTTTGGTTTTATCTGGTGAGCTGGGCGGGGGGGCATCCCATCCTGCTCTGAGGAGCCGCGTGAAGCTGGTTTGACAGAAGTTTGGTGCTTCGCCCCAGCTCAGCTGGGGTAGCAGAGAGGGAGGCAGTGGGGTTGCTCCATGCGTCTGAGTGTGGTTGTGGCGTTTCCCGGCTGTAAATGCAGCTGGGGGTGTGCGGCGGTGACAGCAGTGCCTCCTCGCTATGATCCAGACCGGTCCTGAGCATCGCTGCTCCTTTCACTGCAACTCCCCCCCTGCTGCCTAATAGCTCTGGGGGGGTTGCTTGCCATCCCTGTGACCCCCTCTCTTCTTGCCCCTCCCCGGAGCGCCCTGTCCGCTGTGAGCAGCATGGGGAGGGAAGAGGTGGGATGGCAGCTTGGCCATGAGGGAATTACCCTGCGCCGAGAGCCCTGTCTGTGAGCCTGCCGAGCCAGCTTTCCTCCCCGACAAGGCGGGCTGGAACCAGCCCAAACATCAGGCCCTGCAACCTCCCCGGGCTTCCTGGGTCTGGGCATGGGGTAGGGTGCTGGGTGGCTCCTTCTGCAGGGCTTTTGGAGGAGTTAAGAGTAGGAGGTGAGGAAAAGAAAGAAGAAAATACCTCCAGCCCCTGTGTCTGGAGGGCTGGACCCCCTTTATCCTGCGGAGGAGGATGTGGGGCATCTCTCGCGGCTGGGAAAGCATGCCCTGGTGCCAGCTGACCATCCTGCCTCCGTGCTGTGATGCCCAAAGCCCTGTATCAGGGTGTTTTGCGATGTTCAGGGCATCCTGTGATGCTCAGGGACCTGTACCAGAGTGTCCTGTGATGCTCAGAGCCTCGTACCAGAGTGTCCTGTGATGCTCAGAGCCTCGTACCAGGGTGTCTTGCAATGCTCAGGGCATCCTGTGATGCTCAGAGACCTGTACCAGGGTGTCATGTGATGCTCAGGGCATCCTGTGATGCTCAGAGCCTTGTACCAGGGTGCCCTGTAGTGCTCAGAGCGTTGTACCAGGGTGTCTTGCAATACTCAGAGCATCCTGTGATGCTCAGAGCCCTGTACCAGGGTGTCCTGTGATGCTGAGGGCATCCTACAATGCTCAGAGCCCTGTACCAGGATGTCCCGCTCAGAGGTGAAATGCCCCTGGGGCTTTGCTCCTTCTGGTCCATGCACGCTGCTGCAGCGGGCTGAGATGCCTGTGCATCGCTGGTCACCCACGCGGGAGTAGCAGAAGGGTTTACTCCTTTCAGCCGGCCCAGAGAGGGATGAGGAGCTTGGGAATTGCCTCGCTCAGCAAATGAGAGGAGCTGAGGGATGGGCAGAGTTTCCCTTTTGGGGCAGGAGAAGGGGTTTTGGGTACCCGTGCTGATTTGGAAGTGCAGGAGCAGGTACCCGGAGCCGTGCCGGAGGCTGGCCTTGCAGGCCGGTCGGGGCCAGATGTTTCCCAGATGTTACTCACTTCCTGTCTGGCTCCTCCGCATTTAGCTTTTTATGTACTTGTTTGTTTTGGACTACAAACAAAATAAAAAGGGTTTTTATAACCCTGTTCCCGTGGGGCTGCGAGTTCAGGATATAATCTGAAGTCTATTCACTATTGTCTCGATCCCTCTCCCTGCCCTCTGTGTCATCCCCGGGCACGCACAAACTCACACGCTGCTTTTGTTAAAGTGTCTTTTTTCCCACATGACGTCTTTTCTCAACGGGCATTTTTCTTTACAACCTCTTCCAGACCCAGGGGAGCGGTGGGAATATCCCTGGCCAGTTTGGGATGGAGGCGGGAGGAGGAAACACGGTGTTTCTCCGTCCTGCCCTGCTCCTTGCCATGGGTTGAGCTGTTTAGGAGGGTTCTGCTGCGCGTCTGGGGATGGGAAACTCATTGCATGGATGGGATCCAGCGTCCTGATGGATTGCTCTTGTGCCAGCGCTTTGCCTTGATGCGGGTGTTTGGAGAGGGAGGTGGGAGAGAGTGAAGTAGCCACGTAGCCCACTTTTAAGAGGGGAAAAAAAGATTAAAACGCTTGGATTAAAGGTGTTTGTACTTGATCAGGTGAACACAGAGCTTAACCGCTGTAACCAATAGTCGTTGTGAAGGCGGACGTGAAGTTTTCCTCTCCTGGCAGGGACGTGGGGCAGAAGCCCTGCTGCTGCTCGGCGGTCCCCTGCCCGTTCTCCCCCCCGGCTCTCGGGGCACCCGCTGCACCATCTGCCGGGCTCAAACACAGACGCGGGGAAACAAACTGAAGCTGGCAGCGTCCCTTTAAAACGTGCGTGTTTGGCTCTTTCTGCTCTCTTCTCACTTCATTTGTATTATTACTTTTTTTCCTGCCCGTTGGGGTTAAGGCCCCTTTTCCTCTTTTCTTTCTCCTTCTCCCTTAATTGCCTGTTAAATAATTTAAATATTTAGGACTAAAGGGCTTCAATTATCCATTAATTTACATTAGTAATTTATATATCGGGCTGAACGGACACGCTGTTAGTGTAATGGGTCCCGGCGGAGGGGCAGAAGCCGTGCTGCAGCACGTTTTCCTGGAAGCGCGGCCCCTTCTTTACACCTCCCAGCCCTGATTCCAAGGGTGCGGGAGGGACCCCGCCGTGTCCCCCTCGGACCTCAGCTGCCAGCAGCGCTGGCCTGAGCAGCTTCTAGTTTATACTGAGCGCTCGATTCCAGACGCTGGAGCTGGTTGCCCAGAGAAGCTGTGGCCACCCCATCCCTGGAGGTGTTCAAGGCCAGGTTGGACGGGGCTTGGAGCAGCCTGGTCTGGTGGGAGGTGTCCCTGCCCAGGGCAGGGGGGTGGACAAGATCTTTGAGGTCCCTTCCAAACCAAACTGTTCTATGGTTCTAAACCCAGGCTTTCAATTCAACCAGAAGGGCTGTATCCCTGCATGGCTCTGCATTTTAGGATGGCTGCTCGCTGGCACTGAGGAAAACCCGGTCCGGGGCTCCTTGAAGGCACCAAGCGGCTGAACCGGAGGAGCTCGGCGTGCTTCCAGGAAAACTTGTCTATCTAGGAGCGGGGAGAGATCTGTGGGAAGGTGCTTGGAGGATCCTCAGCCCCGTCTGCCACCTCCTTGGCGAGCGCGTGCATTGCAAGCCCCAGCTTAAGCGTTGCCTAGAGTCAGGTTGAACATGTCACACGGTGGTGGACATGTCTCTTAGCGAGGACACGGTTAATTTGGCAGGGCGGCGGGGGCTCTCTGAGGCTAAGCCCCTCAACCAAAGGCTAAAGCCATCCGTGGGAAGCGGATCCAGGGTGGGAAGCGGATCCAGGGTGGCGCTTAGCCTTAAAGGCCAGCGTCCCCTGGGTGGTGACAGCTGGCTCTTCCCTCCTGTCACCCTGCCCCAGAGCAATACCTATTTTCTGCCTTTGGAAATATAATTTGGGGAGGATGTGGGGGTTTTCGGGTGCTTGTACATGGTTGGTTTGAACCCAACCTGATCACCGCCAGCCCTGGGCTTGCTGGCAGCCGTGGTGGCCAACTTGCAGGCAGCTGGTCCAGCCAGGGCAGGGGCAGCCGAGCGTCACCAGGATCCATCCCCGCTGCAGCACAGGCGTCGGGCAGCATCCCTGACTCTGGGTAGGGCAGGAGGGAGGCCATTTACTGATTGGGCTCTAGGGAAGAGCAAATTGGAGGCAAGCTCCATCCCCGCCCGGGATGGGGGAGTGTGCCCTGCTTGGGGTGAGGGGGGAGGCTGGCCCGTGGCCGGGGCGAGGGGCTCCGAACCAGCCCTGCCTGCCCTCCTGCAGCAGAGGTCACTTAATGACTCTGATTACCCACAGCATGGCCGTATTTAAAGCAATTAGCACAAATCACTTATGGAAATGCAGCCGCTGGGGGATAGAGAGGAGAAGAGGAGGAGGCTGGGGGGCACGGTACTTTTTTCCGTGTGCGGCATGCTTGATGCTCAGTATGCGTGATCCTTTGCCCCCCTGCTCCCTTGAGACCTTTCTGGATCACCTCTGCTCCCTCTCTCGTGCTGCACAGCCCTCCGTGATGCCACCAAGCCCTGCCAGAGCCATTTCACTGCTGGTCCTGCTAAGGCTGTGCCTTGGGTGTTCCTGTGTCCGTCCCAGCTGTGCTCCGATTTTGGAGTTAGAAGATGCTCAGCGCATTTGTCACCGTAAAGTCTCTGGATTCAGCGAACCAGAACTTGATTTAATTTGGTAGCGTTGCACCTTGCTAGCGAGCATCGTATTTTATTAATTTTTTTTTTTTAGGGCGATTTTTATCGGTACCTTGGGATGGTGTAGCACCAGGTGAGAAGGGAGAGAGGGGAAGGCGTGGGAGGGAGCCCAACTTGCGTGTCGGTGTATCGGTCCGCACAGGTGGCAGCATCGGTGGGGATGCTGTGATGGGGATGCCACCCCCTTTGCGAGGTGGGGTGGCACAGACCCCCAGAGCCGGGGCTTTTCCAGCCCCGGCAGCTGCGGCGCCGAGTGGTACCCACGCGGAGAAGGGGAGGATGCTCGCGGGGAGGCTGGGGCTTAGTCCATGGGACGGAGCCGGAACACGGGTGCCGGAATACAAAGGGAGGAAAGAGAAACTTGGCGCGGTGGGAACCTGGCCTGCGTCCGGAGAAGAAAAGGTGGAAATTCCCAGTGGTGAGAAAGGAAGAAACCGGCTGCGGTGGCACGGGGTCCCATAGTATTTAAATGCCGGGGGGAGCACGCAAGGGGAGGAGGGTGCCAAACAACATTAGGAAGCTCCCAAAGGCTTCACATCTTGCCATCAATGGGAGCGGGAGGGAAAAGGATTTGTTTTTTGTAGGGGTTTCCTTCCTCTGGAGCATGGGGTGTTTCTCCCCACGGTGCAGGCAGGGAGGCAGCGATGCCAGGCACCGAAAATAGGCAAAAACCCTCCCAGCTTTAATCAAATCTCAGGTGTTTTTTTTTTTTGCTCTCTGTAAAAGCAGGTGCGAAGTGCTAAGGAGCCCAGCTGGCTTCGGGGTTTAGAGGGGAAGGAATAAAACTAATCAAGGTAATTGCTGAAATGCTTTCGCAACCGGCCAGAGACCTCTCCTGTGTGCTGCGATGGGAAGCTCTGGCCTCGGGTACCTGCTCTCGCACCTGCCCTGGGCTGCGGGGGTTAAAGTACAAGAGAGGCCAGGGGATGGAGAAGCCTTGTCCTCTCCGCTAGTCTCGCTAGTTCGGGTTTTTTAGTCTTTAATAGGGATATTGCTGAAAGAAGGGGGAGAGAAAAGTCTTAATATTTGCTATTCAACATTGGAAGGGATTCTTTTTTTTTTTCCCCCCCTTAAGTCTTTTTCTATCCCTATTCTCCCCCCTCCCTGTTTTTTTTCCCCCTCCTCCTGTTTGTCCCTTACCGTCGAAGTGAAATGACAAGGGGAGAAAAGGGCAGAGAAAGGAGAATGAAAAGCAAAATATTTTCAGCCTCTGTTTGCGGTGGTTGTTGGGATTTTATTTTTTTTTTTGATCGTGGCAACAAATCTGAAAGATTAAGGGCAACTTTAAAGAGTGTTTAATAAAGGGGCCTCAATCAGCCACTCTTGTGATGTTCCTCGCCCGGTTTGAATTAATGGCGAAATCGGGGCATGGAGCGGACCTCTTCTTTTTGTTGCGTTGTTCGCGGTTAAAAAAACAACATAATGCCGTGATTAAAATGATTTAAAAACCACGCATCGCACCCACCGCCTTCCCGTAAGGAACTGGAATGCCCCATGGCGTGGGAGATGACCCCGGCCGGTGGGTCTGGGAAGCCCCAGCAAGGGGAATGGGTGCCCCTCCTGAGGGAGTGGCGGGAGAAGAGTGGGGAAAAAACCTCGGGAAAAGTAGGGCAGTGCCTGGCGCGGGGCCTGCGGAGAGGCTGGGCTGGAGGCGGCACGGAGCATCCATCCTTCTAGCCAGCTTTGCCTTCCTGGGGCTGGCGGGAGCTGCTGGGGAGGAGAGGGTGGGTGAGAAAACAAGGCAAAAACGGTGGAGGGGGAAAAAAAAAAAAGAAGGCAGCTTTCTCCTTTTGGACTGCTTTTCCCTTCTTTGCAGCCAGCTGCCTAAACTTTTTGCTTTACCTTGTTGGGCTCACGCCATCCCTTGCTTCCCTGCATCAGGTGGGACATGCACATCCCTCCTTTTTTTGGATTTTGGCCCCAGGACCATCAAACCTTGTGAGCCACCTTTAGAGGGCACAGCCGGGTCGTGTGCCCTGCTGGACGTTGGGCATCTGGATGCTCTGAGGGTGAAACCCCGCTCCCCCTCCTGCCCGTGGTCCAGGGAAGGGATGCTCGGAGCTGGGATGTGGGGTGGGCAGCAGAGCATCCTTCTCCTCCTGAGGGGCGCCAGGAGGGCTGTGGCCCCGCTCCCTGACGGTTTAAAGTTGCTTTTGGTGCCCGAAGCCAAGGTGGTCGCCTCCGGATTTGCACATCGAGGGTGGGGGGAAAGGAAAAAAAAAAAAAAGACACAACACAAGAAAACACATTGCAAAACAGCCGCCTGGAAATTGCACTCTCCAGGGGAATGCTGGGGAATTTACATTTTTAAATATGTATGTAATTTGGGCGAAGGGGAAAGCGCTTTCTGCCTGCGAAACCGGCAACTTTCCTTCTCACGGAGTTAGCATTTTAAAACTGCATCGCTCGTTTGAACAGGAGACCTTTTTTTTTTCCCTTTCCTTTTTTTTTTTTTTCTTCCCCAGAGAGAGATTGCATCTTGCACTTGATTTACTGCAGTTTGAATGATAATTAATAATTCCTTGGACTTTCTGGCGTTAACCAGGGCAACAAGTCACTGTTTGTTCCTTGTTTTCTTTTCCCTTCTCTCTTTTCTTGTTGAAATTATTATTCTTTTCACAACAGAAACACAGTACACGCCGTCTATGTGAATAAACAGCGTATTACCGCGTTATCCGCTACTGGCTTTTTTTCTTTCGTGAGCCAAAGCAAATAAATAAAAGTTCGTATAATTATTATATCCATTAAAAATAACGCGGCAGCTCGGTAAACAGAACAAACTATACAAGAGTACCGCGACAATGGAATTAAAATAGCACAAAGGAAAGTGTCTGTGCCCATAACAAGAACTAGCGCTAGATGAAATTTGGAGATAGTTTTCAAACATAACTGCTTCCCTGAAGGAAATGTATAAAATAGCACAAAAGGAGTGAGTACAATAGAGTGTAATGGGGATTTGCTACATAATTCCTCCTCCTTTTTTTCTTTCTTTCTTTCTTTCTTTTTTAATTCATTCCCCTTTCCGTGGGTATTTACGGGGATTCGCGAAGCTCCCAGCTCTGCTCTTGCTAAAACCAGAAATAAGGCACAATTTACTCCAATCTGCCGGCGCGGTGTTATAAATCTATATAATGAAAAATGAAGAGGTTCGTACCATAAGGGATCTCAGCTGTTTACACTTCTCAGGAGGTTTCGCCTTTGATTATCATAATCATAAAGATAAAAACAAAAGAGTAGCGACTCCATAAATACTCCGGCGTAATGCATAATCAAGAAGATAAATCTTTCTGCTCCCGGCTCCGAGGGGAGCTGCTGGCAGAGCCCTGGGTGTCTCTGCTGCGGGGCTGGCGGTGGTGGGGATTCGGGTCGGACCCCCTTAGCCGCTGGGATGCTGTGGTGGGACGCACAGGGATGCCCCCTTGCCAGGGTACCCTGCTTTTAGTTTTCCTCTCGGGCTGCTTTGCAAAAGCCTGACCTGGGCATTTAGCTAAAGAGTTGATTATTTTAATGTGGTTTTTTTGGGTCGGATGAAGTGGGTTTTGATTGATAAGGCCATCGCGTGCAAATTCCCCCTTGCTGCTCCCTCTTCCCACCCTTTTCTCAGCTCAGACTTTGCTTTCTGTTACTTTTTCCCCCCCCTTCCCCAGCCAGTGCGGGTTAGTGGAGGTGCTCAGCGAGGGAGGCCGGCTGCAGGCTTTTCGTTTGGCTGGGAGAAGAATCTGGTTGTTTTTTTTTTTTTTTTTTTTTCCTCCAAGGGTGTAATTAGGGCTGGCTGGGCGCACCCCCTCATTACCCGTGCTGGGGAGGAATGCTCTCTAATTATAACGTGCCCTTGCCGGGGGGGGATCTGCTAACCCGTCTGGGATGCTGCTGCGAAATGCTGTCCTCGTGTCTGTCTGTCTGTCTGTCCCTGCTGTCCCCTGCCCTGGGTGTGCTCCGGGAGGAGCTGGAGGGGATGGGATGGGGGGGAAGGGGCTGGATTGACCCCCGGGGGGACGATGCCGAGTTCGGAAGGGAGGGATGCAAAGGGACCGTAAAACTCTCGGGAAAGAACGGAGGCAATCGATGGAGGAAAATGAGGTGGTTTGTCAGGCAGAGGTGCTTTGGGGAGGAGGTTAGGTGGTTCTTGCCAAATGTAGTGATTAATAAAAGGTTGGTGAGGGCAGAGAGCTGTAGAGGGGGACAAGGGGGTTTGTGGTGCCACAGGGACATCGTGTTGGTCTGTCTGTGCTGTCTGTGAGTCCTGCTGCTCTGTTATGGGGGGGGTGAGTTCCCCAAATCTAGCCCGTGCAGCCAGGCTTGCAGGACCTTTCCTGGCCAGTGGGAGCGGGGGGCTCTGCTTTTTTTGGGGGGGCAGAGAAGAAGACCTTGGAAACACGTGACCCCGGGGTGGAGCGACACCTTCTGTGGACGGCAGGGCACCAGCGGTAGCGAGGGTCGAACACAGCAACACCCTGAGCATCGTGGTTTTGTGGTCCAGCCTTTGCTGAGTCGCCATTGCATGTGCCTGGGGGAGATGTCGGAGGCCACGGGGATGGGCACCCCAGCAGCACATCAATGGCTGGACATCCTCGTGGCTTCTTGACCTCAAAATCCAGCCTTGCTCCCGGCTGGAGGTGAGATGCCCGGGCACCAGTGTTTCTCCTTGCTGCCCCTGAAGGGCTCCATGCTCAGTTTTTGGCCTCCCATGGCCATGTCTGCGGGCAGCTCGAGTCCGTCCCGTCTCATCCTCTCCGTCCTCCTGCCGAGGGAAAGGTTAATGAGCGCCGCACTGAGTTAATGAGGCTGGGGGGTTACATCAGCAAGCTGTGCGCCAGGGCTGGGAGGTGACGGCAGCCCTCAGGATGGCGGCGCCTGTCACATCCCCTGCATCTCCCTTTCCTCTGCGCCTCCCAGCTCGCCTCTCGACCCTGCTTTGAAGAAATGGGAGGGTTGGGAAGGCAGGAGTTTTTGCGGGCTCTGTGCAAGGGAGCAGCAGAGGGTGAAGCTGCACTTGGTGCAAAGGGCTTCAAATCTTGCAAACCCATCCACCTTTTGTTTTTGGGGCATTGGACACGTCCCTGGAGAAAGGGGTTTTGGGCCATGGCTTTGCAGGACACTGCTCTGCCTCACGGAGACTTTGCCTTTGAAGATGCCAGGAGCCGCTGGCACCTCCTTGGTGACGGGGCTTCGTGTTGGGAGACGGCAGCGGTGTGCAGGAGGCTGAATGTGTGCGATGGGGAGGAGAAGGGGATGCTCGGGGAAGAGAGGATGATGCTTCGGGGAGCAAGGATGCTCAGGGTGCTTTTAGGAGGAAAAGCTCAGCTATGTTTCACTGCCAGACCTGAAATTATCCCAGGAGGGCGCTCTGGGATGGGAAGTCCTTGGGAACAGGGCAGGTTCCCAGGCATCATTCCCGGCCTGGTGGTGCTGGCTCCCCCTGAGCTGTTGGACTGAAATGTGGTGGGATGAGGACTGCGTCCCACGTGATGACCCTCGCTCAGGTGGTGATGCCTCCATGTCCCCCTGGGGCTTCCAGCGGGGATGTCCCCGATCCGTCGATCCAGCGGGCATCCTGGTGTGGGAATGAGCTGTTCCGTGGGTCTGGCACCACAACTTGCTGGCGCTTAAATGGCAACAGCACTAATCCCTAAATGAGTGTGGTCATACATTCCCCCTGGAGGCAACAGGAGGGGGGATTTGGGGTGGGGGGAGAGAGCCCTGCTCCTTTCAGACACCTCCTCGAGCTAAGCTGGTGGCCAGAGCATCCCCGCCGGTGGCCAGACCATCCCTGCCGTCCCCCTCCCCGCCAGGGGGTTGGGAAGGCAGGCGGCTCTCCTCCTTCGATGGTGGAGATAAGCTGTCATATTATTTTTTTTCATTTCTACAGGATTTCTACCCGCCTGGCAGGCGGGAATGGGTTTAACCATTGCCTCTCGGGCCTTCGCACGAAACTGCGCTTGCCCTGAAATCAATGTGGGGTGGGGAAGATGGAGGCGGAGAGGGTTAAGCACCCACCGCCACTGAGATTTAGCCGGAGAAGCCCAGGCATCCCGGCTTAATCCTTACATCACATTCCTGCCTGGCCGGTGCAGCGGGGAGGGATGCAGGGAGGGGAGGGATGCGTGGTCGTGGGTGATGGGCACCACTGCTAATGCCCCTGTAATCTTCCAAATATTTGGAGGGATAACAATTGCAGAAGGGAGGATTTTAACGCTTTCCCGTGGAGGTTTGCTCGGCCGTTGCTGCAAGGGGAATTGCTTTTGGGGCTCGCCGTCCCTTCTGGCGCGTGTTTTGGGGGGTGGAGGTGGGGGGATATAATGCTGTTCCCCGTGCAGGCTGGTGGTGCTGGTTGGTTGGGGGTCTTCGATCTCCGGCCAAGTTGCAAAGGCGAGCTGCGAACATCTGCAGGTCACCCCCCGGGGAACAGATGCTGCGGATAATCCAGCTCAACCCCAGCAGATTAAAACGTGTGATGAAGGGTGAGGGAGAGGAGGCTGGAGAGGGAAAGAAGAAGTCAGTGCCTATTCCCCTCCTCCCTTTTTCCACCTCGCCGCTCCTATCGTACTCATCCTTGGGGGTTTGGTCCCACAGGCCGAGCACCCTCCTTGCCTCTCCTCCCCAAAAATATGGATTTAGGGGTGAATTCAGTGCTCTAGCACATCGCACCGCAGCACCCGACCGCTTGCCCCAAATAGCGTGAGACTGTGGGATACTGACAGCCTGGGACTTCCGAAAAAAAATCCCCCAAAGGGAGCTGGGAAGCAGGCACCCACCTCCAGAGGGAAGGAGGGAAGCCGGCAGATGGGAACCCCCTGCAGACGTCTGCCAGGGAGATGACGATTGCAGTCAGCGCAGCGCGCTCTCAAATATTTATCAGTGTGTCGCTGCTGGGAGTTTTATTGCTTGTTTGATTGCAGCACTGGAAATCCCGGCTGCGCGGGGCTGGCGTCCCTGCCTTCGCGTGCCTCTCTGGCATGTGCCACCCCTGCGGTCAACGGGCCAAGTGGCCACCTCAGGGGGGATCAGGGTGGCCTTGGGCAAAGCAGAAGTGGCCTCCGTGTGTTTTGTGGGTCAAAGCCTCGGTTCCCCGGGGTGATGCTCGTTGCAAGCATGCATGCAAACCCTCCTGCTCACAAAGTCTTCACCGGTATTGGAGCCATCTGAGTGTCCCAGTGCATGTCCCCAGCCTGGAGAAGCCAGACATCTGCTTCTTTCAAGGTTTCTTATATATTGTATATGTATATAATCATAGAATCATAGGATGGTTTGGGTTGGAAGGGACCTTAAAGATCATCTGGGTCCAACCCCTTGCCCTGGGCAGGGACACCTCTCACCAGACCAGGTTGCTCCAAACCCCATCCAACCTGGCCTTGAACCCCTCCAGGGATGGGGTGGCCACAGCTTCTCTGGGCAACCTGGGCCAGGGACTCACCATAATAATGATATTATGCAAGACCATTGGAGGTGAAGGTTGTCCCAGCAGAGGGTACCCTCTCCCACCTTCACAGGGCCATTTATCAATGTCCTTATCACACAGGAGCAGACCAGAACCTTTCCCCAACCTCTCCATCCACCCACAGCACCTCGTCCTGGCCATGCTGGAGCTATTTGCCCCTCCATCCCAGGGGGAAGGACCACGTGGAGGTGATGGTGGTGTACCACTGGGAAGGTGCTTCTTATTTTTGGTGTATTTTGTGGCTGCTGCTGGATAGTTGGGGCAGGTGGGAGAAGCAGTGGTTCATCCTCATGGCACGAGCAGGTGTGTTTCCCCCCCAGCTGACTGTACATGGATTTTTTTGGGGTGCCACTCCATGAGCAAGAGGTTTCCCATGTGGTCTCAGGACATGGAATGTAAGGTCGTGTTCACGGCTTATGATAAATGTGCCCATCGTGGTTCTCCTCCCTCTTCACATCCAAAGTTCCCATTGTTCCTCTGCCTTAATTCTATCCCAGCGTCTTTAAATACCAGTGGCCGTATCATGCTGGAGCCGAACGCCCTGCCCAGCTGCAGATGCTTTTCTTCGGCCGGTTTCTGGATGGAGAAGTCAGCCTCCCCCTTGCTCTGCTCCTGTCCCAGAGCAGGAGCCCGGGGGTGCCGTGGGGTTGGGGCTCTGCAGTACGGCCCCGGTTATGAGTCTGCCACGAAAAAAAAACATTCTCTTTTTCCCCGTCTCCTGTTAAAGCTGCTTTTTTGGCCCTGGATCTCTCTTGGCCAGAAATACATGATCTCTCAGCTGTTGTGAGTTTGCAGGATTTAGACTTTACCAGCAGCCAGGATCCTCCTAGCTTTAAGGGTTTGGGATTTTTGTGTTCAAACCTTAAACCGCGCAGGTTTTTATAGCCACCAAAAGCAGATGCTGAGTCTGGCCCAGGGCTGGGAAGATTGTCCTGTCCTACCACCCTCGTCCCCAAACTCACTGTGTCCCCTTGGAGAAGAAACCTGAAGCATTGAGCTTGGGACCCCCAGCACGGATTTGGGCAGACCTTCTCTCAGGGCAGGGAGTCAGATGGGACCCATCGACGGGGGGTTCGGTGGATTTTGGGTACCGCTGGCGGTGTTTCAGCCCCGAATCCCATGTCTCACCACAGCCCAGACCATGACCCATCCCACTGCAGGTGACCAGGGGTGAGTCACAAATCTGCGATTTTCATCCCTGTCGGTGTGACTCATCCCTCCCTGCTCCCAGATCCTCACCAAAGTCTCCTTTAGCATCACCAAAGTGGTGGTGGGGTGGGAGGAGATGTGTCTTTGGTGTTGGCTGCTGGAGGAGAACCTCTCCTCGCCCGCGGTTTTGGGTCAGAGACACATGCGCTTCGGGGTGAACTTGCCAGAGGCAAGGCCCATAGGGGAAGGTTCCTCCGAAAATTGGCTTCTTTGGGGTTGTTGGGTCTTTGTGGGTCACCCTTATGGTGCTGGGTGGGCTGCAGGACTCCTCGTCAGCATCCTGGGATGAAACAAAACAAAAATAAGAAAGAAAAGAAATAAAAGGCTGGTGCAGATATGGAAGAAAAACTTAATGGGGAGTTTCATACCCACATTACGGCCAGGGATGATAGATCTTGGAGTAGTTGGCATCAGGTTGGACGGGGCTTGGAGCAGCCTGGTCTGGTGGGAGGTGTCCCTGCCCAGGGCAGGGGGTGGCACTGGGTGGGCTTTAGGGTCCATTCCAACCCAAACCATTCTGTGATTCATTCTATGCTCTGCCGTGTGCGATACCTGCGCCCTGTCCTGGCCCTGAGCTCGGGTACCACTTCGCAAGGCTGCACGCTTGCAGGGATGCGGAGAGCATCGTTTCAGAGAGGCTTTTCACACAAACCCGGGAGTGAAGCTTTGTTGGCTGCCTCCGCTGCCAGTTGGATTATCTCCTGCCAGCCCCCTTTGCCAGGGAATTTAGTTTTGCGGCATCGAAGTGTGTTGTGTTTTTTTTTTTTTTAAAAAAAAAAACAAACCCAACCAACAAAACAGCTCAGTGGATGCAAAATTGAATAGTCAATTAAGAAAGGGGGAGAAAAAAAAAGAAAGTGATATTTGCTGCTGTGATACAGGTAAGAGGGTGCTCAGCAGGAGAGGGGAGCAGGACCTGATGGGGGGCACGGGGAGGAGTGTGGGCCGGTTCCCGGTGGGGGCTGGCACCTCCACATGCCCCCGTCCCCCCGCACGCTGCCGGGCGCTGGGAAAATTACAGGTCTGCGGATGATCCGGGGGAAGGAATGGCCGGTGGAGGAGAGGTGGGGAAGAGCCAGCCAGAGAGGGAGAAATTAGCCCGGAGTTTAATTCATTGTTTCCAAAAGAGCAGTTAATGGATTATGACAAATGTCCTGCCGCTCTCCCTTAGTGCTGTGTTAAATGGAAATGGAAAGTCAATTTTCCTAAATGGATTTTAAACGACTGACCTCGTGTGTTGGGGTTTGGTTGTTGGTTGTTTTTTTTTTTTCCCCTGGCTGATTTTTGCTCGGGAGGCAGCCCAGGCATCTTATTTTCTTGATGCATCTGATTATTTTTTTTTTTTCCCTTCTCCTCCCATCTCGGGATGCTCTGATCTCCCCTGTGCAGCGCTGCTCCTTGCCAAGGGTGACGAAGGGAGTGGGCTCCTTTATTCCTTGCCAGCTCCGGAGATGTTATCGCAGGGCTGGGGATATTTACTGTTTTCCT